>NC_135894.1:53455175-53744966 GCF_964194155.1 Cetorhinus maximus
TGACACGACTTCCCCAATCTACTTGTGCAGCTTTTATCTCCCCCTATCTTATTGTGTCTTGACATTTTCTTTCATTGATTTAGGAGCTTCATTCAGCGTGTGTGTACCAGCATAACACTAGGACATGTCTATTACCTACTATTCTAGAATAAAGAATAGAAATACTGGAAGTATGCAGAAAACTAGTCAGCATTTGATTGAGAAAGGCTTGCTAACATTTTAGGTAGGATTTATCCCAATTGGTTTTGACACAAAACGTATTATCTATAATAATTTGAGCCAAGTCACTTTACTTCAATATTTAATAAACAAATAATTTATGTATTTCAAGAAGAAAAGATGCTTCTGTCTACTGTTATGGTAACGTCATAGGAACACACAACAAAGAGTAGACTATTCAGCCCCTCAGCGTGTTCTGCCATTCCGTCATGGTTAATCTGTACCTCAACACCTGCCTTTTGTCCGCATCCATTGATACTTTAACCTATCAAAAATCTATCTATGAAAATTTCAATTGAAACAGAATTCACAACGTTTTGGGGAACAAGGTCCAGATTTCCACTACCCTTTGTGTGGAAACGGTGCCTCAATTTCTGTTGTAATTGCCCTAACTCTAATTTTAAGATGGTGCTCTTTGTTCTGGATAGCTCCACAAGAAAAAGTAGTTTGGCTGTATTTACCCTATAGGATTTGAATTAACTTAAGGGCTTCAGCTAGATCACCTTTCAACCTTTGAAACTCAAGGGGATACAAACCAAGTTTAGTATTACTGAAAAAAAGAGACATTTTTTGTTGAAGCTTTTCATCTTCCATTCATCAGGACAATTTGCAAGATTACCAAATGTAAAGGGAATGACAATTTATACTGTATGAAAGGAGAGTGCTGATTGGTTGGCAAGTGGACTTTGATTGGTAAAGGCATTGCCATGAATAATACACCAGTTGATGGTGACTGACAGTTAACTGCAAAACATTGTTTGAAATTTAAACCAGGCAGCGTGACTCTGGTCAAGGCATTACCCTGAGGAATGAACTAGTGAATGGCTGTCACTTATTTTGTTTAGCTGAAACAAGTGCAAAGTGTGTACATGTTCTTTTCTGTCTGCAAAGAATAGGGCCCTTTGTATTAATATGTGTAGCTTCCAGTACACACAAATGTGCCACACTGCGAGCCCGACTGACAATCTTAAATTGGTTGTCAGCATAATTCGTCTTACATTTAGGATTGTTTAGCAAATGTTACCTTATCGCGGAATCACATTGAAAGTTGGTCACTGTGTTTTGAGTTTTGCAAGCAGGGGCTGGTTGGGTATGGTATATACCTTGCCAGTTGTGAAAAGCAGTAGGGGCATGCTGTTGGATACGATCCATCAGTCTTTGGGATATACAGCCTACATACCTACCATCACATTGGCACTGAAATTTAAGTACCACATTATATATTTGTGCAATAGGCAAAACGTCTTTTTGGCTTGATGACAGCATCCTGTTAGTGGTAAATACCACTTGTGTTGTTACTGCACAGTAGCAGCGTGAAACAGCTAGCTTCACCTGTTGCTCAAATTTTTGAGATACCTTGCCTCGCCTGGGTAATCTGAGGTTGACTGGGCACTTTTCAGGGCTGAAAGTGACATCCTTAGGCCTGTTCATGAGTTTGCTTGATATACAGTATGAAACAATTTGATCAGGGTAGCCATTATCCCACAGAATGCCTTTGATGCACCCTATTTCAGCATCAAGCTTGCATAGTGAGCCAATGACTCAGATCCTATTTACGAGGCTGTCGATAAGGCCAACCTTTATAGCATGTGGAACTGTTGCAACTTGTTTATGCAACTTGTCTTCATGACTTGACCTAGAAGCTATGTGCAAAGTTTTGAATTTAGTTTCTGTGCAGGGTGTTTCATAAATGATCAACTGATGTGTAACATATTTAAAATGCAAAAAGGAAGTTTAGTAATAGTGGAATATATTACTCTTCTTCCTGCCCCGAAGTATGAGTCCAGTTTGGTTATACAGTATTCATCTAAGTTTCTTCTAATGTGCCTCTGGATTATTCTTTCTAGTGTTGACTACTTAGACTTCAGTTAAAGTACCTATTCAAGCTAAATAAAAAGTGTTGAATTTAATTTAAAGTTTTTATTAAAACAAACTGCCCATCAAGGACTAAGAGCATGAGGAGAGCCTGAAGTTGATTATTCAGACAGTGGACTGACCATTTTTGGAAGTTCCATTTACAGGTAATTGAAATGGCATTTTTTTAATGTACTAGCTTTCTTCATTGACCAATATTATATATTAATTGTACACTTGATGTAGTTTGACAAGTAGCAAAAGGTAACAATAAATTTAATTGTAGACCAAGGATACTTAATTTGATAAGCCAAGGTTATTCTGGTTTCTTTTAGGTTACAGTGATTGCAACTTTAAAACAAAAACTCAGGATATAACTACAGTAATTGCAAGTCAAGAGGATAGTCTTGCATTCATAATGATTTAGTCGCCAATTTTCAGTTATACTTATTATCACTTGAGTATAAAAGATGACTCGAGACAAATTAAGTTAGTGTAACAAATGAATGTTTAATGGGAAGATATGCAAATTTAACCCTTGCCTTACTGAATAAATGGAAAATGTATGATTAGCATAATTAATGCTATAACTAGAAGCTCAGGAATAAAACATTAATGAAACTGTTGCTTAACTTTTTAAAAAACCCGTTGGCCATTAGATCACCAGAACAACTAGAAAATATTAATCCTCTTGGACACTGCTATATCCAAATGGGATCCACCTGGCTATCTGCATCACAATTTTGAGAAATGGCCTCAGCTTTTTGAAATAGAACATGAAGTTCTTCACACCTGAAATGTTGGCCTCTTTGAGGTACTGACCAAACTCTTCATTCCTTGCTTTTAATTTCACAAAGCTGGCATTTGTGTTTTTCTTTTTTGCATCTATTTTGAATATAAGCTTACAGAACACCCTGCACCTGAAAACCTTTAAAAGTTGCTTTGTTTTTAACCTTAGTGATGGAACTCAGTTTTCTATGCCATTCTTGCTTGATAAACACCCGTGGCAAATTCAATCACTTTCACATGCACAAGAGGGAGCTTTACCATATTGGGCAGATAATTGGCTGAGATAATTGAATCAGTTTCAAGACTTAAATAATTTGTTTTTTATTTCTAATTATTCAGAATTTATGAGCATCTTATTGTAAAATAACCAAAACATTGGAAGAATTGTCACAAGTATAGCGGAGAAGACAGAAGTTCTTTGAACTTCTTATGTTTCTGAATGTCCTCTCCTGTACTCTGGCAGCAGAAGACTGGGATCCAGGTGTTGCACAATTTGCCTGTGACCTAGGGGTTCTGCTGAGAGAATAACAAGCTCATGTTGCTCTATGGCAGAGGCCCCATTACGGCCACTAATATGTATGTGTTTGGAGGTATGCCCTGGTAACCCTGGACATTTCAGTGCATCACTGCAACTGTAAAAGCTGAAGCAAACACACTCCTGTGGCCACACAGCCAAAACAAGTATTCTTAAAGCTGTCCTGCATGACCCTTTTGAAGTGGTTTAAAGAAACCTTTTTTCTGTTTCTTTTTTTCTTCTTTGTATTGCATTTTGTTTTCTTATTTTCCATTGATTGCATCTTTTAAATTTTTTTGCCTTTTTACAAGTTCAATGTGATTCCCTCCCCTATTGTGAAAGCTAGCTTTCCAGAAATAGGCAACGATGCCCTGCATTATAGCATTGGAATTCCACTGAGAATTCATCTTGCTTCAGTGAGGGGGGTAGGGTGTAGGGAGGGTGACCAGAGGAGGAATCAACAGGCATGCATCTGTTCAGTGAGCCACATGTTTGAACACCATGCTACAATTTCCTTCATTTGTCAGAGGAGCTGTGTCCTCACTGCTTACCTTTTAGCAGGATTGGTACCTGTGGATCTTTGCCACCTTCTGTGACTGGATCTTGAAACCTCCTGTAAGACATTGCACTGCCATATGGTGAAAGCAAAACTGCCTTGGATCTCTAACCCACCATCTCCTTCAGGCTGTTATGCGTAGCAAATGCCAGGTCAGCGAATGTGTAATGCACCGCTTGCATATGAATGAGGCATTGTTTGCCAGACTGACAAGCTCATAACTTTCCCTTAGGATAAGGAGCATCAGCAGGAGAAGGCTCTTCACTTTTTTCCAGAGTGGTAGGATTCCCAAAAGCACATGGCCCAATTCATGCCACTCATCTGGCTGCCCAAGCTCCTTTCTGTAGTGGTACTGTGCCTAGAAACTGGATTGGAGCAGCTTAATTGCTACCCCATCTATCTTTCTCTCATAATGATAGAATACTGCTACAGAAAAAGAGAAGACCAATAATAATGCAAAAGGTAACTTTTATAGCACTAAGCAGAAAAGCAGTTGTGGCAGGGCAGACAAGAATACTTCTTTAACTGGTTGAATTAAATTTACTACTTTTGATTTACTGGGAATTGAAGTATGTTTAACCAGCCAACCACACTGATTTCATTGCAAGCCTCATTTAATGTCAGTTGCTGATTAAAGAAAACAGGTTTTGAATGCTTGATGGTGACAGTACTTTGTTCAATTCCACCCATCAGTTTATGGATGCTTTTCAGCAGCATGTGTCTGGCCAACAATCTGCTTCACAATTCTTAATACTATTCAGCATAGGCTAGTAATGGGTACATAACAAATAGGAGCAGGATAAGTCGTACAACCCCTCGAGCCTGTCTGTGTCATTCAGTAAGACTGTGACTGATCTACCTCAGTTCCAGTATCCCACCCTATCCCCATTTCCCTTGATTCTCTTAATCTTGGTGGTTCTTCAACAAAATCAGGAAAACATCTACCTTAAGTTGTTGTTTTAGCCAGGACTTGTTTTATCTGCCTATATGTATAGTCAAAGAAGTCAATTTGTTCAAGGTTATTGAAAATTAGTGCAATCTGCTCTTTAATAAATTAATATCTAAGGTTGCTAGATGTTAAAATATTTCAGAGCTCTTTTTATTCTTCATGTACAAACCAGTAGGCAATTACTCAAACAATAAGAAGCTACTAGGAGAAGGCTACCTCTGAGTTTGGCATATTACAGTAACTGTACACGCACATGGTTTTCTCATAGTCTCCAGTGCACATGAACCCTAAGTTTGTATTGCATTAGTTTTTATTTCCCCTTCCTTGACAATCTGCTTTGTAGTTATTTTTTCAGGTGAAAAAATTGTATTGGTCCCTTGCTGATTTGCCTGCATCTCCATAGCAGTCTCTTGTTATAAAGGAGCTTCCTTTAGCTTGGGGAGACAAATAGCGTGGGCCTACTAGTTTATAATTATAGTCAATTTTGCACCTTGACGGGTCAATAAGAGATGAATACAAGTGGGTCAAGGAGATATTTGGTTCTTCAGAACTCAAGAAGGAACCAATTTCAAACGATATGTAACAAATGGTATTACCAAACAATGAAGAGTTTTGAGGTTTTGTTATTGTCAAGCTTTAAGCTTTTAACGGAATTTCAAAAGGAAGTTGGATATGTACTTACAAAGGATAAATGTATACAGTTATGTTGAAAGACTGGGAGTGGGAGAATTGGATAGCTCTTTCAGTGAGCCAACTCAGAAGGATGGACTGAATGACCACTTCCTGGGTTTCCATGATTTTAAACTCTCCCGATGAGACAGGTTTCTGTGTGATTTCCAAGCAATTCATCTCATAGCCAAGATCCAATGAGATCAGGTATCAACAGTATTACTGCTAGCATACTAACGTAAAATGCATTTAATTTTTGGACTGAAATACTGAGTAGCTGTTGGTGATTCTACATAATTGCATGCTGATGTCTCATTTTTGTTTGTTTCTCATCTTATGCCAACAACCAGATCATTGTCAGCCTTTTATTCAAACCGATCAAAACTTAATGCCAGTGAGGTATCACTGTATCTTTACAGTTCAGAAGGAGGCCAATCGGCCCATCGAGTCTGCACTGGCTCTCTGAAAGAACATTCCACCTAGCCCCACTCCCCTGCCTTATCCCCATAGCCCTGCACATTCTCTCTTTTCAAGTAACAATTCAATTCCGATTTGAATACCTTGATCGAATCTGCCTCCACCATCTTTTTAGGAAGTTTGTTCCAGACTCCAACCACACTCTAGGTGAAAAATGTTCTCCTCACATTACATTTACTCCTTTTACTAATTATTTTGTATCTGTGCCCTCAGGTTCTTGATGTACTCTTGATTGGGAACAGTTTCTCACTATTTACCCTGTCCATACTCCTCAGGATCTTGAATACCTCTATCAAGTCCCCTCTCAGCTTCCTTTTTTCCAAGGAAAACAGTCCCAGCCTCTCCAGTCTATCCTCATAGCTACAGTTCTTTATTCCTGGAATCATTCTTGTGAATCTCCTCTGTAGTCTCTCCAATGTCTTCACATTCTTCCTCAAGTTTGGTGCCCAGAACTAGCCGCAGTACTCCAGATGAAGCCTAACAAGTGTCTTATACAAGTTCAACATGACCTCCTTACTCTTATACTCAATGCCTCTATTAATAAAGCCTAAGATACTATGTGCGTTATTAACTGCTCTCTTAACATGCCCTGCCATCTTCAATGACCTATGTATGTATACACCGAGGTCCCTCTGTTCCTGCACCTCCTTTAGAGACTCTCCCTTTATTTTATACCGTCTCACCATATTTTTCCTGCCAAAATGAATCACCTCACACTTCTCTGCATTAAACTTCATCTGCCACTTGTCTGCCCAATCCACCAATGCGTCGATGTCCTTTTGAAGTTCAAGGCTATCGCCATCACAGTTGACAACATTTCCAATCTTCGTATCCTCTGTAAGTTTTGAAATCATGCCCTGAACACCACAGTCTAGGTCATTACTATATATCAGGAAGAGCAAGAGTCCCAACACTGACCCCTGGGGAACTCTACTACAACCTTTCTCCAACCTGAAAACAAACAATTTATAACTACTGTTTCCTGTCACTCAGCCAATTTCTTATCCAAGTGTCTACTTTCACTTTTATTCCATGGCCTAGAATTTTGCTCACAAGTCTGTTGTGTGGCACTGTATCAAATGCCTTTTGAAAATCCATATAACACTGTATCAACAATGTTTCCCTTATCAACCTTCTCTGTTACCTCCTCAAAAAATTCCAGCAAGTTAATTTAAACATGATTTTCCCTTAATGAATCTATGCTGGATTTCTTTAATTATCCTGTACTTTTCTAAGTGACTATTGATTTTATCCCATTCTATAGTTTCCAGAAATTTCCTTACCGCTGAGGTCAAACTGACTAGTCTGTAGTTGCCAACTTTATCCTTGCACCCCTTTTTGAACAAGGGTGTAAAATTCACAATTCTCCAGTCCTCTGGCACCTCCCCTGTGTCTAAGGAAGATTGAAAGATTATCACTAGTGCCTCCGCAATTTCCACTTTCACTTCCCTTAGTACCCTTGGAAGCATCTCATCCGGTCCTGGTACCTTATCTATTTTAAGTAAAAATAGCCTTTCCAACACCACCTTCCTCTCAATTGTAAGTTCTTCTAGTGTACCAGTTACCTCCTCTCTCACCTCGGCCTGGGTAGGACCCTCTTCCTTTGTAAAGACAGATGCAAAGCAGTCATTCAATACCTCTGCTATTTCTCCAGTCTCCACATGCACGTCCCCTTTTTTTGTTCCTAATCGGCCCTACTCTTTCTTTTAGCGCCTTTTTATTATTTACATGCTTATAGGAGACCTTGGGATTTTATTTGATGTTCGCTGCCAGCCTCTTTTCATGCTTTCTCCTTGCTTTTCTTATCAATTTCTTCACTTCTCCCCTGGTCCTTCCATATACAGCCTGATTCTCCATTGTATTTTCTACCTGACATCTGTTATACGTGCACTTCCCCCTTTTCATCTTCACTCTATCTCTCTCATCATCCAGGATGCTCTGAATTTATTTGTCCTACCTTTCCCTTCAAGGGAATATACCTTGACATTGCCTGCAATATTTTTTCTTTGAAGGTGGCCCATTGTTCAGCTACTGTCTTTTCTGCAACTCTCCAAGTATTCTGTCTGCCTTGATACTACTTCCTGATGTATTCTCGTTATCAGTTGATACTTCACTACTTCCCACTGCCAGTTTTTCTCCTCCGCACTTTAAATTTCCCCTCAGGTTCCCACGCCCCTGCCAATCTAGTTTAAACCCTCCCCAACAGCACTAGCAAACCTCCCCGCAAGGACATTTGTCCCAGTCCTGTTAAGGTGTAACCTGTCCTTCTTGTACAGAACCAATCTCAGTGTCTCAGAAACCTAAAGCCCTCCCTCCTACTCCATTTCTCCAGCTACGTGTTGAACTGCTCAATCTTCCTATTCTTATGCTCACTAGCCTGTGGCACTGGGAGTAATCCTGAGATTACTGCTGTTGAGGTCCTGCTTTTTAATTCCCTTCCTAATCCCTAAAATCTGCTTTCAGGACCTCATCCTTTTCCCCACCTATGTCATTGGTCCCAATGTGGACCACGACATCTGACTGTTCACCCTCCCCCAAAAGAATGTCCTGCAGCCGCTCTGTGACATCCTTGGCCCTGGCACCAGGGAGGCAACATACCATCTTGGAGTCACGTCTATAGCCACAGAAACGCCTGTCTGCTCCCCTAAGTATGGAATCCTCCACCACTATAACACTTCCACTCTTTACCCTCCCCTCCTGTGCAGCTGAGCCGCCTGTGGTACCACGAACTTGGCTCATGCTACAGTCCTCTGAAGAACCATCTCGCTCACCAATATCCAAAATGAAAAAGTGGTTAGAGAGCAAGATAGCCTAGTGATTCCTGCATGACCTGCCTGCTTCTTTTAGATGCTGTAACGGTCACCCATTCCCCCTCTACCTGAGTACTTCTTAGCTGTGGTGTGACCACCCCTCTAAGCGTGCTATCCATGTAATCCTCAGCCTTGTGGATGCACTACAGTGATTCCAGCCGCCGCTCAAGCTCCGCAACCTGGAACTGAAGTTTCTGCAGCTGGCGACGCTTACTGCAGATGTAAAGTGAAATGTTTAAGGTGGTTGATGGGTGCCAGTCAAGCAGGCTGCTTTGTCCTGGATGGTGTTGAGCTTCTCCAGTGCTGTTAGAGCTGCACTCATCCAGGCAAGTGGAGAGTATTACATCAAAATCCCGACTTATGCCTTGTAGATCGTGAACAGGCTTTTGGGGAGTCAGGAGGTGAGATACTCGCTGCAGAATTCCCAGCCTTTGACCTGCTCTTGTAGCCACAGTATTTATATGGCTGGCCCAGTTTAGTTTCTGGGCAATGGTAACCCCCCCAGGATGTTGATAATAGGAGGATTCAGTGATAGTAATGCCATTGAATGTCATGGGGAGATGGTTAGATTCTCTCTTGTTGGTGTTGGTCATTATCCGGCACTTGTGTGGCACGGATGTTACTTGCTACTTATCAACCCAAGCCTGAACGTTGTTCCGTCTTACTGCATATGGACACACTGCTTCAGTGTCTGAGGAGCCGCGAACGGTGCTGAACATCATGCAATCATCAGCGAACATCCCCACTTCTGACCTTGTGATGAAAGGAAGGTCATAGATGAAGCTGCTGAAGATGGTTGGATCTAGGACACTACCCTGAGGAAATCCTGTAGCGATGTCCTAGGACTGAGATGATTGACCTCCAATAACCACAACCATCTTCCTTTGTGCTATGTTTGACTCCAATCAATGAGGAGGTTTCCCCTGATTCCCATTGACTCCAGTTTTGCTAGGGATTCTTGATGCCAAGCTTGGTCAACTGCTGCCTTGATGTCAAGGGCAGTCATTCTCGCCTCACCCCTTGGGTTCAGCTATTTTGTCCATGTTTGGCCCAAGGCTGTAATGAGATCAAGAGCCATGTGGCTCAGGCAGAACCCAAACTGAGCATCAGTGAGCAGGTTATTGCTGAGTTAGTGCTGCTTGATAGCACTGTCGATGACACCTTCCATCACTTTGCTGATGATCAAGAGTAGACTGATGGAGCGGTAATTGGCTGGGTTGGATTTGTCCAGCTTTTTGTGCGCAGGACATAACTGGGTAATTTTCTACATTGCCGGGTAGATGCCAGTGTTGTAGCTGTAATGGAACAGCTTGGCTAGAGGTTGGGCTGGTCCTGGAGCATGAGTCTTCAGTACTATGGCTGGAATGTTGCCAGGACTGATTGCCTTTGCAGTATCCAGTGCCTTCAGCACTATAACTGAGGCTGTTCCACTGAAATTTCAAATATTTAGCAGGTATTGTATCCATATAGTGCAGCTGAGGTATAATAACGTTCAGAGACTTCCAGATTTTGTGCTTATTTGTTTATTTTGTTCCTGATTCTAATCTGCCTTATAAGATAGGCAGATACATGCCTTATGGTGGGGAATTAGTTTAGTTGCTTCAAGCTATGAATGCTCAATTGTCACAGGTAATGAAAAAAAAATCTTTCTAATTCATATCCATTCCTTATTAAAGACAACCTCCCATTTGAAGATGTGAATATGTTGAAATGTGCAATATTCCTGGGTGTGTCTTTGCAAGAAATAACATGATAAACTTACCTTTCATTGAAATCTTACGTATGCTTGTATTCGGAGTACATTTCAGTAGTTCCCGAATAAATGTTGATTTGTGATCCCAATTACAAGATGTCATTAGGTTTTATTCAAACTTACAATTGATCTCCTCTCCAACAGTGCGTCAGTTTAAAGAAATTGAGTGCCTTTGACCACTGCTCTTTCATCTCTGGGATCTGCGTTTGAATCCAGCCCAAATGATAAGATTAGGCTTTCTCTTTTCTGGCTGCAGGGGTACTAAATGAACTAAATATAATTATTTCTAGCATCCAACATTTAAAAAATACTTTCCACAATATGAACTACATTCCCTGATGAACGATCTAGACTTCTGCTGTCACTAAATGCTCAGAGCTTGAATAAAATGTAGACTGATGAATTGATGAAACTGAACCAAGACAAATGTACTTAATTGATGAAAATTAAAACCTTTTTGTTTAAAATAATGGCATTTGCATGTCTATATACTAGCTATGTTGAAGGATTTTCAAAATCTTTTGCACGTATTATTGCAGGGAATTGAGCCGATGAATTTAAGTAATTGTCCAAGAATTGAATCCTATTATACTTAATCTTTCATTTGCTTGTTCAGAGTATGGCATTGTCCTCCAGTGCACAGCTTCAATAGAGAGAGAACAAGAAAGAAGAAAACAGCTAGTGAGCAAAAGGAGCAATGGGAATAATGTATAGAAACTGAGAGCCTGTAATTGGTAAAAGGAACGATTAAAGCATGCAATTATGAAAGAATGGAACACACAAAGTGTGGAGAAACAAATAAAATCAATTTATCTGGCATTTTCTACAGAAACTCATGGCAAGGTTGCTATAATGAGATTCATTCTCTGTCGTGAGGTACCCTGGTTTTACATGCTGGCCCTGTATTTTGAATTCACTTTGGTACTCATTTCCATGATGAAGTATAACGCGAATAGCCTTTTAAAAGATTGTGATTGGCACCCTGTTTTTGATACATGCAATCATGGTGCATGTTAAATTCAAAGGGCTTGTCCAATCAAGAATTCAATACAAGAAGAGGTGGTAGCTACCATAACCCACTGTAATAAGTGAACATGTTGATTGAAAACAGCTTCTAGATTGAGGAAATGATAGAGGTTGTAATTGGGATGAAAGATGAGCATGATGGTGCTTAGGTAATCGAAATGGATCATATATTTCAGTAATAGTAACTCATTTAACAAGGGCGATCTGGAATTCTTTTCAACATTCTGGGTTATTGATTGGCGATGTGACAGTTTTTAATGCCGCAGTAATATGGTGGCACTGAAGCACAAGCCCTACTGCAAATGATATACTGAATAAGCTGTCTCTTTTTCTCTAAATGGACACATAGCGTCACCTACTTTTGAGTGACTATGAAAATTCTTGGCATTGGGGTCAAATTTCCTCTGCTTCACTGAATTTTGAATGTTATAAGAATTAATTTTTCTGATATATACCTTTCTTTAGGTGTCTTTTTTGTGTTTTTTTATAACATTAAGCATTATTTGCCCCAAATTGTGAAAAAACATTGCTGGAGGAATACATTTTTCCTTTCTGCAGCAGAATTTAAATATTTTTATTTCATATTTACTGACAACAGAAGAGAGCAGCAGATGATTTTGTTTTTAGCTTAACACATTTCTTAACATATCCAGCTGCAGCCTTTGACACGACCGCATCTTCCTCCTCCATCTCTCCTCTATTGTCCAGCTCTGTGGGTTGCTCTCACTGGATTCCATTCTTACCTATCCAATCAGAGTCACAGCATCTCTAGTAATAGCTACTCTTCCCAGCCCTATGCTACATCAACATATGTTGTTGTTGCTGTAATGGTTAAACTTTGCAATTTTTTTTACTACTGCTGCCAGATGTTGTCACTGAGCATGCCCAAAGATCCATCTTTGGGTCCCTCTCTCCCTCATCTTTCCACAGTCCTCTCCTATTGGGCAAGCAAGGTCTCCATTTTAAAATTCTCATCCTTGTTTTCAAGTCACTTCATAACGTTGGCCCTCCCTATTCCTTAGTTTAATCACTCCACCATTGGCATCTGAGCCATCAGCTGCCAAGGCCCTAAGCTTTGGAATTCCTCCCTGTATCTCTCTGCTTCATTTCCTCTCTTTCATTCTTTAAGTTTCTCCTTAAAACCCAGCCCTCTTTGCCCAAGCTTTTGGTCACCTGGCTTAATAGCTCCTTATGTACCTTAGTGTGTAGTTTTGATCCATAATGCTTCTGTGAAGTGGCTCAGGATTTTTGATTACTTTGAAGATGCTACATCAAAATACGTTGTTGTTGCTGTAATGGTTAATCTTTTCAGTTTTTTTTAAATTTCTGCTGCCAGATGCAAAATTAATGTATCTTCCTACTACTGGAAGGAAAGTCTCGACCCGTTTGCTCTTATTCCTGTTGCCGAGGTCAACGGTGGTCTCCAAGAGCACAAACTTTACAGGGCTAATTTTTAACTTTACTGATTTGACCTTGTATTGGACTGTTCATTGGGCATTTATTGGTCACATTTTAATGACTTTAACCCGTTTTCACTTACACTCCATTTACTGTAACATTTACATAATTTTCCCTTACTGCTGGCTGACTGACTATTCAGTGTTTATGGACCAGCAGGACATTGAGAAATCTAACAGGTTCATATGGTTTCTCTTCAAAATGATGTGTCATAAATGCTTTTTGCAGATTCCTTTCCCTCCCCTTCCGAGAGTGATTATTGAAATTCATTCTAATATTGAAGAGTGCATAAATTTTAGTAATTTATGTATTATGGAGGGGGAGGGGGGGGCGGGGTGGGAAGAAGTGAAGGGAGAGAGTTACCCACAGAATTTAAGTGCTATATTGCTGCCAGTGTGCTCCTAGTACTAAGGCACTCAACGGATCCTCAAGGCTATTTAGCTACAGGTGGCAGACTGGTTGACACCAGCCTTTGTCTTGATACAGGAGTGGTGTCTGAGAGTTAAGAGTACTGAGCTTCTGTAAACAGAGGCTATTCATAGAGCTGCAGAAGTTAAATTTTAGTCATGAAATGCCTTTATACACAGTGAATACTCATGCTGCACACATTCACCCAGCATAGTGGCCTAGCAATGAGAATGTATATTTGACTGTTCACACTAAATTTACTTTGCAGCAAGTATGAGGTTGATAACTTCTGTTAGACTAATGTACAGCAGTTATGGTAAACACATGCTTTTCAAACCTCAGAGGATCATTCTGACACATGGCTGATAACTTATCACTCGAAAGGTTTGACAGCCTGTGTTTATTATAAAATGCTTTAGTATACAAGTGATATCTTTTAAGATTATATGGACATTTTCTTTTATATAAGCAACTGCTGCTTAAAAAGCTCAATTTCTTCTAAAGCACAGAACTAATCTTTCTCACACATTTACTGTCATATTTAAGGGAAGTGTTGAATACCTTTCCAGTAGTACTTTCTCTTATTACCCTTCAATTAGAAACCTTGTGTCAAAAAATTGGGGTCAAAGTGACTAACGAATTGTTTGATTTTTAAAGCAAAATCTGGAGTAGCAAGAGCCTATTAGGTTTGAAAAATGGTGTGCAGCTTGTGTTTTCCATTTCTTTGTTTTTTTTTATATAGTGCATCAAAAGAACATTTCTGGAAATATGTATTGTCCGATATAGTATGTTGATTTGCATCTGCCTCCACTTCTGATTTTACTTTTAAATGATGAAATCTCGCCTTGTACCATGTAGGGCTGAGAGTGTGCTTTAGGCTAGATTGTGAGGGTACCAATGAGGATCTCTGGTGTTGTAGTTGATCTGTATTATCAATGATGTCGAAGTGTCTGTGAATAGGAACTTTAACTTTGTTGTTTAATGTCTGTTTTGTAAAATTCACACAAAAATTGTAAACACCTTCAAAAAAAATGTTCCCAAGTGATTTTTACGTTTTGAGTCCCAAGCAGTTTACCTAGTTGAGGAACTGGAAAAAAGATTGCTTTATTTACTTCAATTTCACTGAAGTGCTTTGAACTTTAATATAAGCTGCATCACAGAAAATGGCTCTTTGTATTGTGTTTCACAATTGGCTCAGGGGTTTGTGGACATTCACAAAAGCTTTTGCAATTGTTGGCAGGTTAAAAATGATCCATATAATCCAAATTTGTGTTAGAGGGAGGGGGAAGTGGAATCTTTTGGAACAGATTTCTCAGTTGCTTGTTAGCAGTCCATGGTGGGTATAAGTGGTTTTCTTTAGGTTTGTATACGTCCATGGTGTTCCACCATGACATGGTGAGGTAACTTTTTAAATGCCTGTCTGTTTTATTTATTAAGTTTGAGCTGTTGGCCAGTTTTGCAATTCAATTCCTCTGAGTGAATATCACATATTAACTTGGAAAATGGGCATTAGATTTTGTGAACCTTAGCTTACCAGAGTGGATTATTGCAATGGCGAGTTGTTACTGGGGTCAGTAGTTAGCACACTCTGCTGTAACGGCTGACAGGGCAGGAGAAGGTTCCTCCCATTTGCCAGCTGCAAGGGCCTCGCATGTGAAAAGCTTTTGGCCAACCTGGTTCCAACTGGGCACAGGGTCTCAATTTAGTATTGCTACTGTTTTGAAACTAACTGGCAGCTTCAGTCAAAAAGGTGCCAGAAACAACTTGTCTGAAGTAGAAACGACACTGTTGCATTGAAGTGCTCTTTTGAGATTAAAATTGAGGCATGTTGTTGGAGGAAATGTAGTTAGAATTTCCTCTGGAATTGGTCATGCTGCACCTAACTTAGGAGTGCTTGCTACTGGCAGTACATGCCTAGTACATTCCCCACCACAAGTAAAATAAATAGGTAGTAACAGTAAAAGTGAGGTCAATGTAGCATTTTCAGTGTACAGTTTGGCTAAGCCGCCTAACGTTTGTGCTTTTCTAGAGTAAAATAACACTGTTCTCTAAGCCTATCATGATAACAAAAGGCTTTTTAAAAAATTATTAATTTATGCATGGGATTGAGCGTTGCTGGTCAGGCCAACAGGTATTCCCCTTCCCTAATTACACTTGAGAAAGCGGTGGTGAGCTGCCTTCTTTAACCATGTGATGAAGAAGTGCTGTCAGGGAGAGAGTTTCAGGATTTTGACCCAACAGTGATGAAAGAACAGCAATATATTTCCAAGCCAGGGTGGAGTGCAACTCGGAGGGGAATTTGGAGATGGTGGTGCCCCATGCACCTGCTGGCCTTGTCCTTCTAAGTGGCAGGGGGCATAGATTTGAGAGCTGCCATTTACGAAGCTTTAATGAGCCACTCACTACAGCCTGTCTTGTTGATAGTATACGCTGTTGCCATGTTGCACCAATGGTGCAGAGAGTGAATGTTTTACGGTGATGGGTGGAGTGCCAATCGAGTGAGTTGTTTTGCCCTGGCTTAAGGGGTGTTGAAAGTAGTGGACAAGCTTTGGAGAGCCAGGAGGCAAGTCATTCGCTGCAGAAAGCCCAGCTTCTGATATGCTCTTGTCTCTCACAGTATACTGTCTCTCACAGTATACATTTTTAAATCCTTTTACGGTATGTGGGCAGCGCTGGCAAGGCCAGCATTAATTGACCATCCCTGATTGCCCTTGAGAAGATTGTGGTTGAACCGCTGCAGTCCATGTGGTGTAGGTACACCCACTGTGCTGTTAGGAAGGGAGTTCCAGGATTTTGACTCTGCTTCAGTGAAGGAATGGGGATATAGTTCCAAGTCAGGATGGTGTGTAGCTTGAGGGAAATTTGTGGATGGTGGTGTTCCCATGTATCTGCTGCCCTTGACCTTATAGGTGGAAGAGGTCACTGGTTTGGAAGGTGCTGTTGAAGGAGGCTTGACAAGTTGCTGAAGTTATTTCAGTTAAATGGTAATCCCAAGTTGGTGGGGAATTCGACAATGGTTTTGCGATTAAATTTCAATGGGAGCTAGTTAGATTCCCTCTTGTTGGAGATGGTCATTGCCCGGTACTTGAATGGCACAAATGTTACTTGCTACTTATCAGCCCAAATTGGAATGTTGTCATGGTCTTGCTGCATGCTTGCACAATCTACTTCATTATCTGAGGAATTGTGAATGGCCCTGAACAGCTTGCAGTCATCAGCAAAAATCCCCACTTCTGACCATATGATGGAGTTACAATCCTTGATGGAGTAGATGGTTGGGTCTCTAACACTACCTTGAGGAACTCCTGCAGCGATTTCCTGGTGCTGAAGTGATTGACCTCCAACAGCCAAAATCATCTTCCTTTGTGCTAGGTATGACTTCAAGTGGAAAGTTTTTCCCCGATTCCCATTAACTTCAATTTTCCTAGGGCTTCTTGATGCCAGATGCAGTCAAATGCTGTCTTGATCTCAAGGGCAGTTAATCTCACTTCGCCTCTTGAGTTCAGCTCTTTTGTCCATGTTTGTACTAAGGATGTAATGAGGTCAGGAGTTGAGTGCCCCTGGTGGAACCCAAACTGAACATCGATGATCAGATTATTGGTGAGTAAGAGCTGCATGATAGCACTGTCAACTCCCATCACTTTGCTGCTTATTGAGCATAGACTGACAGGTGCAAGTCTATTCCTTCTTCACATCCAGATCAAATTGTAACCTATTTTTCTCATTAAGGGTCCGAACCGTGCGCATTTCTTTGCGTTATCCATGGTCTTGCGAAATATTACCTACTGTATTAAAGTAGATCATGAACAGCAACAGTCTGAATACACATCTCGCTAGGAATGCCCTAGGACTAAAACTCCACAAGGAACCTTTTCCATTAATAACAACCCCTTGCCTGCACACAGTTATTTCTCAATCAAATCCAGGATCAGTTCTATCCCACAGGACGCTATCTGATGGAAGTAACTTCTTGTATGACATCTTGCTAAATGCTTTCTTAGTAAGGCCAAATATACAGTGTTGATGAGGCTACCTTCATCTACCAACTTAGTTACCTCCTCAAAAAAAATTCAGTCTGGTTAGTGAGACATGCTTTCTTTTCCATAAAGCGTGTTGCAAGTTGAAATTCGTATTTTATCAATTTGTTAGGTCTTTCATTTCTAATACCTAATTTTGATTTTTCTTTTAAATAAATGTCCCTGTCATTGTTCATGTTGAGTGTGTCCCTTTGACCAAAGTGCAGGTTTTTGTGTTTCTCTGATCTTATAGGTGAATGTTATGGCACTCCACATACCACATATAAATTGGTTAATGTTTTCATTAATTTGCTTTAACTCAAAGTGTGGCCACCAGTGGATCTATGCCTTTTCATTTAGGGTTGATCCATGAATAAGGCAGCAGTATTAAAAAGAACCTTTTTAAAACAAGTGGAGCCTGAGTGTCAGCACAAGTAGAATGTATTTCAACTGCTGGATAGTAAGCCTTATCATTTAGACACCCCAAGCCCATCTTCCCAAGTAGTTCACCAAAATAACCAACAGTCTGCCATCTATCTTTGACACCTCACCATGACTACAGGGAAGAAAGAACATTGGACTGATTGCGCTGGCCAAAATCAATCTCTTTGGGGCTGAAGTCTTCAGTGTTAGAAAAGCATAGAATAAATATGTACAGCATCTAAACGTGATGTAAAAAGAAAACACATCCTTGAGGTGATTGGAAAGAGCTGGATTGTCCAGTATCAGGTCTCTGGAGCTGTCCTCTGTCTGCCTCCCCTGCTCATGTTACAGGGACATGTTAAAACATGTTTTCCATGCGCACTTTGTATAGAGAAGCCTAAAATTGGAAAGGGAGAGAAAACAGTTACTAGAAACCAACGTCAGTATAAAACCGTGAGGCCAGAGTTCTAACTTCCTCTGTTTTAGAAAAATACAGTTCAATTTTTGTCTTGGGTTTATACTTGTATCAGCTAATGAACATCCGTGATTTTCAGGGTTCCAGCATTAGCTGCCAAAGCCCTTAACCTGAATTCCCTCCCTATGCTTCTCTACCTCTTTACCCCACATTCCTCCTTTAAAATACTTCTTAAGGCCTACATCTTTGATCAAGCTTTTAGTCATTTGACCTAATCTTTTTATGTGACTCTGTGTCAATTAATTTTCAATAACTGCCCTTCAAAAAGCCTTGGGATATATTACTACATTAAAGGTGCTACACAAATACAAGTTGTTGCTGCTAATGTAGTGCTTGGGCTATCTAGGCAAGCTATTGAATTTGAGGAACCTTTTTTATACACAGCACTGATTCACCCTGTCTATTGGGCCTATTTTGTCCATTTGCCATTCACACAAAACTAGCTCTTTCCTACAGAAATCTTCAACCTTTTCTGTGCCTTCTTTCTTGAGATTTTCTTTTTATTGCTCATTATGTTTGAAATGGAATCCAAGCAGGTTCAGTACTGTTGAACGCCCAGTGTCACACACTTGCATGATGCAAACAAATTCCTATTACTTTCTGCTTGAAGGTTTTCTGAAATGGCATTAGCAAGCTGACAGTAAAATTATAAATATTGGTGTTGTCACACTACTCTATAATCATGAATTAGAATTTTTATTCACAAAAGACTCCTCTGGATTTTTTTATATTGAAGATGAAGAGATGTGGCAGATTTTTAAAGATTTTTAAAAATGATACCTTTCACTATTGACTTTTTCCAGGGGTGGGGTATGACTCAATTTCTTTCAATTACTTAAAATAAAGGATTAGTTTAATTATCTGAAGAGTTACACTGACTTTGCAATTCTAGGTCTTTAATTGACAGAATCTTACAGGAAAATAATCAAATGCACAAAATGTAAAGTGCACTTTGTGATTGAGTGAGCTGATAAATTTCCTGAGTGTAGCCTAAGAACCTAACCACCTCCGCTTGACACATCAAGGCATTACTATTGCTGAATCTCCCATCATCAACATCCTGAAGGTCACTGGTTACCAGAAACTTAATAGAACTAGCCACATAAATATTGTGGCTTAAAAAGCAGGTCAAAGGCCAAGTGTTCTGCAGCAAGAAATTCACCTCCTGACTCACCAAGGCCTTTCCACCAGGCACAAGACAGGAGTGTGAAGGAATACTCTCCTTGCTTGGATGAATGCAGCTCCAACAACACCGACAAAGCTCTGCATCATCCAGGGCAAAGCAAACCACATGATTTGGCACCCTGTCCACCATCTTAAATGTTCACTTCCTTCATCACCGGCACACGGTGGTCGCAGTGTGTACCATTTGCAAGTTACAGTGCGGGAACTTGCCAAGGCCCTTTCGACAAAACCTTCTGAACCTGCGACCTCTACTACCTGGCACATGGGAACACCACCACCTGCAAGTTCCTTTCCAAAACACACTACATCCTGGCTTGGAACTATATCACCGTTCTTTCACTGTCACTGGGTCAAAACCCTGGAATTTCCTTCCTAATGGCACCATCAGTATATCTACACCACATGGACTGCAGTGGTTCAAGAAGGCAGCTCACCACCACCTTTTCGAGGGCAATTAGGGATGGGCAATAAACCATGGCCTTTCCAGTGAAGCTCAAATGCCACAAACAAATTAAAAATCTAACTATGGGCCTGGTAGGTTGGCAGTCAAATTTTACAGTAAGCATCCCTTTAAATACTTTATTTTTGACATAAAATGTAGTGGCAGATCTTCTTTTCTATCTTTTTGCTGTATTTCATCCCTGTTTACCTGAAGACATTGACTCCTTGTTCAGGTATAGTTCCATGGAGACCCTGCATCCTCTGTACCCCAGCCAGGTGGCCAATATTCTTGTAATAACCTTGACAGTATGTGTCAACTGTCTTATAATGGGGGCATCCCAGCTGAGCCTGATCTTGCATTTGTCCAAAATTTACACCTGTGGACGTGCAGCAAGGGTCTTCAGAGAGTGATCAGTAATGGAAAGCTTAGATGATTTTGCCCTCCCTAAGCCACAAGCTGAAGCCAGTTCAAAGAAATCCTATGTTCACACCTTGCACGTTTTTTGAATCACCCAGAAGCAAGGGAGCCTGTGGTTACCCATTGCTTTCCTTATGGCAATGCCCTTGGCCAATCAGAGTTGATTTGCCAGCCAGTCAGCGCCCCTTTTATCCTGTGGTATAAATTGTTGTGATTGTCTGAAATTTGGTATTCTTGCATTTGTCCTGATGAGTGCAAGATGAAAAGCTTCAGCAAAATGCCCCTCTTTTTAGCAATTTTCAAGAAATCCTTTTAATCTGAGTAAATTTAGAAATATTTGGATTTCAACAGCACACCATGAGGCTGCCATTATAATGTAGAATACTGGAATCATAAGTTAATTACTGATATGATTAAAATTCTACTTTTTTTGGTAAGAAAGCACCTGCATGAATTAAGTAAAATGAAATTACAGCCAATAAAGCATTGTTCATTGTTTTTGTATGTTTAGATGATTACATACCATGTTTTTGTTTAGTCCAATCCAAAAAGTATGTAACACTATATAGAAGTTGAATGAACACAAGAATGATTTTAAACTTGAGGCATTGAGGTACCAGTAACCTCTGAGCACAGGGGTAATGGGTGTGGGGGAAAAGAGTTCCACTTGTGTACTACTATAATAAGCTATGGGGCAACAGTTTTGAACTAACTAATGTTATAGAGGATGGAAGATGGGAGGCTAGCCAGAAGAGCATTGGAATAGTCAAGTCTGGCATGACAAAGGTATGGATGAGGGTTTCGACAGCAGATGGGCTGTGGCAGAGCATAGATCAGTGATGTTACAGAGCTGAAAGTAGGCAGTCTCTATGATGAAGAGGACATGGGGTTGTGACAAGGTTGCGATCGATGTGGTTGAACCTGAAACATTGGCTGGTAATGGGGATGGAATCATGAGCAAGATTACAAAATTTGTGATGGAGGCCAAATATGATGATTTTGTTCTTCCCAATGTTAAACTGGAGGAAATTGTGGTTCATCCAGGACAAAATGTCAGGTGAACAATCTTTACAATAAACGGTGAATGAAAGGGCTGAGAAGTGGTGGAGAGGTAGAGCCAGGCATCATCAGTATACATGTGGAACCTGACCCGATGTCTTGAATGATTTCACCAAGGGACAATGAGCAGATGAAGTTGTCGGGGGGGGCAAAGGACTTTGGAATATTTTTTTACGTAAACGAAGGGATATAGGTTCAAACTAGTAAAACTTTTAGACTAATCTCCAGATTAATTCTTCACACAGACTGATCAATGCATAGGATAAGCTCTCAGTTTGGAGTTGGAAATTTTGGACTGGAAAGTGGTCTGCATGTTCTTGCATGGGAATGTGGAGTTTTTTAAGGGAAGGGAAATGTGTTGTATGTGGGATAACTGTTATAAAGCTTTAATATTTTGATCTTGACAGATCTCGCTTTGTTGAATGCATTAACTCGGATTGTTCAAGCTTCGAGAATTGCACCGCTCTGCGTATTTTATTCTATGTAACACATACAACAGAGGGTGTAAATGGAATGACAGATTTTAATGAGACATTCAGTTGGAATCTTTTGAGTTAGTAGTTTGGGTTTAAAGCATTGTAGAATGTTTGAAAAGCAAATCACAAAATCCAGGGGCACTGCAGAATGGTAGAAAACTAAAATCAATTTAATATAAAAAGTTCAATATATTTGAAGTTGAATATGATGTCACCTTTTTTTTTAACCTTCTTTTAAATTAGTTGTGCCTATATATTTGGGGGAGGTGGTGGCATAGTGGTAATGTCACTGCACAAGTAATCCAGAGGCCCAGACTAATGCTCTCTGGGGACACGGCTTCAAATCTCACCATGGCAGCTGGTGGAATTAAAAGCTAGCCTCAGTAATGGTGACCTTGAAACCATTGCTGTAAAAACCCATCTGGTTCACTAATGCCCTTTAGGGAAGGAAATCTACTGTCCTTACCTGGTCTGGCCTACAGACCCACAGCAATGTGGTTGACTCTTAATTCCTCTCTGAAATGGCCAAGCAAGCCGCTCTTGGGCAAATAGGGCATCAAATGCTGGCCTTGCCAGTGTGACCCACATCTCATGAAAGAATTCCCCCAAGAAATTGGCATCTAATAGAAGTAATTGATTATTCCAGTGCTCTCCTGATCAGCCTACAATTTTTCACCCCCTCAAAACTCTGTTCCCATTGTGCCCTAACTCACACCAGGTCTCATTACCCAATATATGCTGACCAACATTAGCTCCCTGTTCACCAACACCTCCAATTTAAAATTCTTATCCTTGTGTTCAAATGTGTCCATGACTTCCCTCCCCACCTCAGTAACCTCCAGCCCTACAACTTTGAGAATTCTGCATTCCTTCAATTCTGGCTTCTTTTGTATCACCACAACTTACTTCATCTGTCCGTTAGCGGCCGTGTCTTCAGCAATGAAATCAACAGCAGGATATCTTTAAAATGTTTTTTAAGTGTGTTTCTTGCATGATAGCTTGCCTGATTGACAGTCAGGCTGTTTGTCAGGCAGGCAAACAGCCAAGGAGTGAATGCAAGGTGAGGGGAGGGTAGGAGATGGCAGGAGTCAGTCAACCATGGAGGAAGGGTGGAGACTAAGTTCGGGAGGGTGAACACTCCGAGCTCACGGGGGAATGGGGTGAGTTGGAGACCACAAAGTCTGGAAAGAGGTAAGCTTGTTGCATGCGCCTGAAGGAAATACTCCTAACTCCTCACTGCTCAAAGCAATTATGTAAATATTTGCCTCATAAATCTGCCTCCTTTTGCCTGCCGAGGGACATTGGGAAACCTGGCCTTAATGGGTTAAAATTAAAATATGTTAAAACAGAGGCTTGCAGTTCCCTTAAATACTTTTACTGACAAAACTGCCATCTGAGAGCAGATTGCCTGCCCACTTTTGATAAATTTGTGTGTTGGGGTTGATATTACAAAATGTTTTACTTTCCACCCACCTCAACCCACATGTCCTTAATGGTTAAACTTACCAAACTGCACCCCCTCCCTCCACCGCCCCCACTACCCACCTCCATATGTTAGTAAAGAAGCCAAGAGCAGAGTTCCACCAGATATACCTGGAGTGAATGCAAAATAAATGCTCAAAAGATTATTTCAAAGCAAAAAGAACAGTCTGCAATGGTGGCTAATTACCTGGGTACATTTGATGTGAGAGTTTACAGTTAGTTACAGGAGCAGATTTTTTTTGAAAGGTTTAGTCATAATTAATCTCTGGTTGGACTTGTTTGATAACCTAGTACTTCTGCCAAATGTATTGTTACAGCAAATATCTTCTATACTTAGAGGAGGAAGTTAATTATTCCAATAATTTTAAATTGCATTATATGGAACGATTTAAGTCCAATTATAAATTGCTTTAAGCACCTTATTGAATTTTGTAAGGTGAATAGAATCAGCAGATTTTAAAATTCCTGGTAATTTAGTAGCTTATCATCCACAATAAGTAAGCCTGAGCGCTGGTTGTTAACTGAGAACTGATGTTGTAATTGGCTATTTTCCTGTTACTAAGATTGTAGCCACAATAAAGCAAATGGGTTTTTCCTCATTGGTAATCTCATGATGTCACAAAACCTCCCCATTTGAGTTTACAATGTCTGTTACAGCTGGTCTCATAATGGGCTGAATATCGTTTTGATCCTGGCTAATTTTATTTTGACTATTTGCTAAGCAGTTTTTTTTTAACATTAGGACTTTGAGTTTTATTTTTATTCATCTAACACTTGGCAAAATTCCACGTCTGTAGGTCCGATATTACAGCTGTTATCCGTATTGATTGCAAACGCACAGATAGGCATAATGGTGAGCTTGCAGTATGTGCAGTTCTCTCTATATTTAAAGAAAATTTGATCTGACCTTTCTTTCTTGTCACTCTCCGTTTATTCCCAGTTTCCCAAAAGTGGAACTGTGAAATGAAAGTGACCAAAACTTTAAACTGTTCTGACAGCTGTGTGCATATACATGTGTAAATATGGGTGACATTACATTCTCACATTGAGAGACATGTAAAAGATATCTATAGTCCTATAGAACCTTTACAACTCAGCACTGTTCTGGCTTGACTGACACGTAATGCAGAGCCTGAGGTTTTAAAATGGCCAAAGTTTGACAAGGGTGAATCATTGTAGTCATAACTGAATAATTTATTTTGTATTGTGAATAAAGTGGTATTGGGTAAATGCCATCAAACTAGTAAAGGCAAAAGAAAAGTTTTTTTTTCCCCTTAAAACCTACATATTAATATGTCAGTAATAGTAGTGAAAAAATAGACAGGTGGATTACAAAGCCCTTATCTTTCTGAACATTTATTCAGTTTAGTTTGATTGACAAATGATTAGAGTGAGTTCAGTGGGATTTAAGTTGTTGGTCTAAACCATAGACATAGGTGGTCATTTTTCATGTCATTATAAGGATGAAATCTTCTTCAAACATGTTCAGAATATCTACTGGGAAGTCTTTGCAATAGAACTTTTATTTGCAATTTTCTTCTCTCCTCCAGACAAATTTAGCACCCTTATCTGCTTTGGTTCATGGATGGTGTGGTCCTCTTGCAAAGCTGTTGAGGCATTTAGTGTCGTATCTGCCAGGATTTCAGTGATGAGCTGTGAATTGCTTTCAAAGTGGGCATTATGCCAGTTGAGCAGCACAATAGAAAACCAATCTTGCACCATTCTACTCTTGATGTCATTATTGTAGCATTTTAGATAACTGCTGGTACGAAAAGATGTGCTGAATTGCTACCAGTTAGTAAAGTTAAATCCAGAGTAGCAGTAAAATTACTCTGAAAGCGGTTTGTCAGAGGTCAGTACGGGGACGATAGATGGCCTTTTTTATTAGCATGACTAACCACTTCTCACTGCAGTCCTTCACCTACACTTTATTTATCATCTTCATACCTCTGTTGGAAAAATGTGTCGACAAGAAAAGTTGAAATGCTATAAAAGTTCAGGAAAGTGTCTTCTAAATGTTGGATCACAGGTGCTGTGTTGAGTGGCTCATTGCTGAGCTGACCCTGCTGGAAAAGTGTGTCCTCTGTTTAAAGCTCCATTGAATTGCACTTCGGGAATTAATATGGGCCTAAACACAGGCGTGGACCTGTTGGGCTGAATGGCCTGTTTCTGTGCTGTAAATACTATGTTATGGTGCATTTGAAAATATTAAATTAGTACATTTCATTCCACTAGTAGATGTTTTGTTTTGGCTAATTGGTACTTTTTTTTTTCCATAAATTTTTCATCTGACCAGACAGGAATATTGTTCAAAAACCTATTTAATCCACAGTATGGAGCAACATTGACAATTTTCCTTCAGAGTATCCTGCCTTCTCAGTTTGAATAGTGCTGTCTAATGCCAGGTGAGAAGGAAGGGTTTCTTCCTCAAAGCATTTACTCACCAAATACTCTAAAGGAGACCCACAGATCATTGTTTTGGGGTGTTTCTGCCAGCAGTTTGTAAAATTTAATTGTTGTAATTGATAAACATGTTTCTACTGAAAACTTCAGGACTTTTCCAGTAAAGTCTAAAGTTGAATTCTTGTCTTTCCATGTAAAAATTCCATACAGGAGGACTAGATGGCACACTGCATTGCAACATTGTTTAACTCTAGGACATGAGTTTGAAATAATTTCTAGTTTTTTACCTGGTGAGCTTGACATCAACTGTGCATTTGGGAGAGGGAATGATTGAAAGTCAAGCATTGCCATGCAGATAGAAGAGAGTCTACCTACTGAATATGGACAAATTATTTTTTGTGTTGGGGCATAAGAGGCAGACACTGAGAAAATGTTAGGTTACTTTTGACCTTTGTGAGCCCAGTATGTCTACTGCATTGAAATAGAGAATGCAGAGTTCTTAAGAAACTCTGTCAACAAAGTTATTTAAGCAACAAATAGATTGAAACAACCGAATATCTGGTATTTATCTAAGGGTCAGTTGTAAACATTCCTTATACTTGGTAACATCTCCCTTCAGTTTTACAGCACCCCTCTTTATCAACAACATTGTCTGAGATGCTTAAAAACCTCTGAACCAGGTTACTGACTAATCTACAGCTGTAGGATTTTTGTATGTCCAATACTGAGTGCACATTCCCTGTAGGGAGGATCATCAGTTCGCCAAGTCCAGGAATCTTAGCACCATGGTTTAGGGACTCCCATGTGTGCACAGAATTACTGTTAGAACTGAACCAGCTAAAACTATCTGCTTGCTACTTGCCCATCCTACTAGTGAAGATATTCACTTTCAGGGTTCTCTGGAGCCGAGTGAGGATATGTACAATTCCTTCATTTTCAAACATTCAAACTTTGTATTGAAAGTATGTCAAGAGCTTCAGAATTTTGCTTCCTATGACTTCCTCTACCAGAATTGAAGCTTATTTTATTGTCCAGACAAAGACAGCGTGCAATTGATACAATATATAAGGAATTATGAAGGTCACTTCTGCTTGTTTTCAGCATTTTCATTCTGCTTCCTGAATTGCATGTTTTTGATTAAGACCATTGAGTATCACATCAAAATGATACTTAAACTGTGGTGATACTCTTGGTGGTGGTTTCATAGCATGCTCTTTTACCTTTCTTTATCTTTGCTTTCTGGGCAGCATGATGAAGCATAGGATCTTCACTTGAGGAGTTGGATAAGTAGGTCATGATCCCAGGAGTAGTCGGGGCCACACTCCCTTGACTATATACCACAATAGGCACCTGGGTGGAGTATCTTGCAAGTGGAACAGTTCATCTCATACTGGGCTAATGACTGAGAAGCCGAGGCTGTTGGTTAAGTTAGGGCTGGAGGCAGACAATGCTACAGAGGTGGTAGTCAGCAACCTTTGTGATGGTGTGGATACGGGGTGAAATGCAGCTTAAGGTCAATCAGGATGCCAAGTTTGCAAACAGTCTGGTTCAGCCTGAGACAGTGTCTGCAGGTGAATCATGGTCAGATATGACTTGAAAGGGGAGGAATTTGTTGTGTTGTCTTACCTTGACAATTCTTTACTCTCAAAAAAAAAGATTTTGATATAGGTCAATGAATGTTGTGGAGTAAGTTTTTAGCGAGCAAGTTTTAGATGGTTTTAAATTAAATTGCAGTGCTAAATGGAGTATCTTACACCAGCAAGGTACAAACTTTGAGTAGGATAAGCACATAAGCAGGATAAAGAGTGTTGTGTTACTCCTAAAGGCCTTACATTTATAGTCCAACCTAGAGTACCATTTATTTGTAGCCTTAGGGTATATTGGATGATCCTGTCTTATCCTGTTAAAGGTGTGTGGAGGGTGGGAAAAGAGGGAGTGAACATTATATAATTCCTTTTGGTGCGGTATGTACTCTCAATTAAAGGTCCTTATTCCTATGGGAAGAATTCTGTCTGCTTTGCTTAACATTTTTGTTTTAAGCAGTCATTATTTAATTATCATTTTTGTTCAATTATCCCTCAACCATATATAGTATAGCATTTACAATCTGTTTTCCCTGTTTAGTTCGGAATTACTACTGGTATGCTATACTCAGTTGCATTGGCGAGCTAAAAAAAATGTCTTTTTATGTGCATCTTCATAATGTTCAATTTACAGGCTGCTCTGCTACCTCTTCACTGC
Source organism: Cetorhinus maximus (assembly GCF_964194155.1). Taxonomy (NCBI): domain Eukaryota; kingdom Metazoa; phylum Chordata; class Chondrichthyes; order Lamniformes; family Cetorhinidae; genus Cetorhinus; species Cetorhinus maximus. The sequence goes on from NC_135894.1 coordinate 53,483,277, forward strand.
TTAGAGTATTCCAATTCTCCTCCCTTCCTGCTCTTAGAGTGCACATAACTGTTTGAAATCCACTGGTACAATTGTCAAATCAATTATTCATTCTCTGCAATTATGCTAGCACAAAGAACATTTTGCTGGACTGAATGATGATTAAATTAACAGCTATTCCAGCTGCCTGATAACATCTAATAGAATATTCATAAGCCCAAAATGGAATGAATTATCTCCATTAACTTCATCATGCTCACTTAATTACATGCTTGTTATTGTATTTACACCTTGTTAGATACTACTGAAGCTGATACAGTGACTGGCCAGGAATCGGAAGCGTCTGTCATAGGGCAGTGAGAGCATTTTGTGGGAAATGCTATTTATTTTAAATGCTCCACCTGCTGGGAGCTGGGGTTAGTCAGCGGAGCTGAGATGAATTGGGAGACGGGGTGTAAAAGAAATAATGTGCCTCTGACAGGCTTGGTGGCTTTTAAGTTGCTCTCATTCAGCCACTTCACAAAAAAAGATTTTTTTATTCCATCTTTCAGTGATGACATGATTGCTTTTGGTAATCATTTACCATTCTGGTTTTATTTTTTTTCTGAAGTAAATTGTCTGTAGTAATAGGTTCTCAGAATTATCCCCTGCTTTTTCATGGAATTCATTTTTTGAACCTGTCTGCCAGTATTTAACCTCAGCTAGATTTTCTGTTTTCTCTTGTAACTTTATTTACAAAACACCTACTTAATAATGGTGTGCTTTTGTATTTAAATTGTTCTTTGTGAAATGTGTTTGTGATGACCATTGTTAAGTTGAGTAATTCAGGGTAGTCGTCCATATTTAATCTACTTGTGACCAAAATAAGCATTTTTCTTGTGTATGTAGTACATTCATGTCCAATTGAAATTGGAAAGATATTAATTCTTTATAGTCATACAGCAGTCATTGAGTAAAGAATGGCAAATTAACTGAAATGCCTAGTAGAATAATTCAGGACTTTAATCATTTCAGAAGATTATTATGTTGGTTTCTCATTTCTTCAGAAGAGGGAAGAGAGTGTCAAGGTTTAATAGTAGAAGTAATTGGATTCTGGCCTCTTGACCAATGGATAGCTGCGTAGAAGCAAACAGCTGATTGGAGGAGGGTTTGGATATAATTACTCTTGCCCAAATTAATTCACAACTAAGTTATTCATGTTTATGATACCAGACTCCCCATTGTTCTGTTCAGACTAGAAGCAAAAAAGGTGAGAATCCAAAATTGGTTATAGAACAACCCTGCCATCTCTGTCTCATGTGCCACAATCTCTGAAACTGCACATACCATTACTTTACTAATCGAGAATCCATATAATTTATAGTTCATTTATAACTATAACATTTTTGGATAGCTTCCAAATACTGTATCGTCAAAAGTGTGCTACTTTTAACTTTGAGAGTTCCCTGTGTTAGAATTCCAGCAAGAACATGTCTAGTCTGCACTGCAGATTGGTTAAACTAGACAAGTTTGCTTTAACTGAGGTCTTCAGAAAACTGTGAGATAAAGGTATTTAAAGCTTACAGCCTTCATGTAGCCAGAATATTTTGCTGTTTAGAAGTTGTCACATGTAACAACAGTGAATGGCTCAGTTTGATTGTTGATCTGTATCCTTTCCTGTTGGTGAATAACAGGGCTGGTGGGGTTTACTGCTTCTTCCAAGAGTGTAAATTTGGCGAATTTATCAGAAACAAACAAGCGTAGCAAGTCAAGCCAAGTAGTACCCCATTTAGTTTTCTCATTCTTTCTCAGATAAGGAAGGCAAATAGACAGGGAACTTGCAAAGGCTTAGAGATGGAATGAGTTCACATTTACTGTCTACTTTTTCTTCTAAAAGACTTATTTTTTCATCTCCTATTTTTTTTCTATCCAGATCTCTCTCTTGCTCTCATTTTTATGACATCCTGCATTAAAAATGAGATGACAGGGTAGATAAAAGCACGCTGTTTCTGGTAGCTGAGGGGTCAAGATCAAGGGCCGTAAAAATAAGATTAAATGATTTTTTTAAATGTTTACAACTGAGGTCAGGGCAACTTCTTCATACATAGCTGAGATTCTGTGGAATTCACTATTAGGACAAGTGGTGGAAGCAGAAACTATGCCATTATTCAAAATTACATTGGCAATACAAGGTGGGTAAATGTGATAATTATTTTCTGCTGAAGGGTACTGGATAAGGTCTATAGCCTGTTACCATGTTGTAACAGCAGTGGATTTCTATTTGAGAGTTGGAACTGTAAAACACCTTCTGTTGGTTCAGTGGCAATGTTTTTGGTCATTATTTTTGCTTTTATTTTTTCATATACGTTTTCATGTAAAATCTTTGGTGCAAAATAATCAAAATTGCAACTGAAACTATACATTGTGACAATGTACCTTTAACCTCCCGAAAAAGCCAACTTTGTTGCAGACTTTCTGTAGTTTTCTTGTCTGGGCAGTTTTGTCTGGTTTCTTTTGATGCGGTGCTAGATGATAATGAAGGGAAAATATAGTGCAACTATAACATAGGAGTAGTTGAGGAACAAATTATCAGTCTCCATATACTCATTAATTTGTGAGGGTTTGTGTTGAAGTGAGCAAACAACCTTTTGAGTCCATAGTTGATCGAAGCCCACAGCAATTAAAATTAAACAGATGAGAAATATCATTACAAAATGATAGGGACATTTCAAATTGAAACAATAACATTCCTTGAGTTTTGGAACAATGTTGGGAGGGAGGCACTGCTTACCATACTGCACAGCTCAGAAAACTGAATGAAACCAGGGTCAAATATGTAGAGAACAGACATTTTATTTGCTACATGATTTTTATATATTTGTTTTTTAAAAGCATATCCTGCTGAAAATATGGATTAGATGGGTAGAAAACATAAATGTATTTAATTTCATCAAGTGCGCAATGCCTGTAGTCGTTCTTAATGTTCTTATAGATTTCAGGTTAACTTCATTTGTGCCATCAGGAAAATAATGCGATGTTTGGCACTGTTGCTTATGAAATACAAAATCAATACAATCCTTCACTGTTGCCTATTTGAAGGGTCCTGTGGGAGTCTTGCATCAGTACCATAAACCCTAAATATAGGTGGTATGGACCTGGGTTCTGCAATTGTATTTTTACATTTATTAAGGTTTTGATGGGTTTTCTCAAGTGAGGTATATCCAAAGCATTTAATCCCATAAAGAAATTGGTTCCTGTTCCTTGAATAGAAAACAAAAAAAAGTGCTGAACATACTATTTATTTCAGAGGCCAGTATTTTCTTTTGACACACAACAGTAACTTTACTGACTGAATCCAATTTAAACATACATATTCTCTTTATTGCCAATTTTCTACCATTTTCTGAAGAAGTTGACTCCTTGCTGAAATCCAGTTTTGCTGGTTTCAAACAGCCTTTCCTATTATCCAAATGGCAACTTTTTATTTATAAGTCCACCCTGTGCACGTTGCATAAATGTGTATTAAAGGACATTGTTTTAACCTTGCCTGACATGTCCTGTTGATGGAATGACCCAATTAGTTGATTTGCTATGATCCTTTGGCTGTGTTAGCATTTGGTTTTTTTTTTAGTATAAAGTATTTTCAGTATAATTAATCGCTCCTCTATTAATATTAGCTGAAAGGAACTGTTGAGCTTTGAGAAAGCAACAGCTTAAAAAGAAATAACTTTCTATATTTTCCATCAGCCCATTAATGTTTATAACCTTTCACACCTGAAAATTGTAAATATTCCAGATTTTCTACTAATGATCCAACTGAGTTTTCATAAAGCTGTGGAGTTGTATTTCAGAAAACTCTAACATTTTGTGTACCTGCTGTTTAAATATCAGTTGGACTTGCTAAAGATATTCGGCAGGTGGGTCAATTGGAACAGGGGTTACAGACTTCCAGGATTAAAATATTCAGTGAACCCGACTTGAATTCTGTCAATGGCCATCAGTGTGGAGTGTTGAAGTTTCATTTCATAGAGACAAAATCCTTGACTGATAGCTTGACTGATAAATATTATGCAGGGTGACCTCGAGGTCACATAGCTGCAGTGTACTGTTACCTCTGCATTGTCAAGAGAATTGGATTTCAGTGGATCTTTTGGAGGTTTGGACTGTGCCAAAATTGGAACTTTAATGTTTACCCTTGGTGAAGGACCTTGGGTCAGGATTTCAATGTGTTACAGTACCTATGTATTTTCTCCAGTACAGTGATGCTGTCACCATACTGAGTAACCTGGAGTTTGGATTACAGTTTACAAGGTTTCCTTCAGATCACTGTGCTGCAGATCACCTTCCTGTCATATCTGCTCGACTGGTGTCACTGTGTTTCTGTTTTGCAAAGTAAGTGCTTCAAAGCCATTACAGCGGCTTGTATCACTAGCTGGCATGAAGGCCATTTTTTTTTTTTAAATTCCAACTGCACTACGAAAAGTATGCATTGGATTAGGTTTATAATCTGACAGCACGATGGGATTGCTAGAGAGGCGAAAAATGTTTCAGTGTTAACCAATTTTGAAAACTTTTTTTTAAACTCCATTAACTTAAAGTGAGAAATTAATTAAGCTTGATTTTAAAGTATTTGTTCGTCAAATAAATTGCTGCAATATGCAGCCAGATAGTGCCACAACAATAAAATATTAAGATCAACAGCTATTTTGAAATTAACATTAGTGAGAAACCTTTTCAATCCTGTTTGTACCTCACTTGGGTCTGGGAGCAATAGTAAAATATCATTAGGATAGGGTTTAATTTTTAGCCCAGACTCAAGAGAAGCCCCAAACCCTGCTGCACCAATGTGACATTTATTTCCATTTCTCCATATTAACAGCCTTTAGGCCTCTCTGAATGACATTACCAACTAAAGCCAAATTAGGAGGCCATTTGTGCTTGTAGGCCAAAGCCCTCTAGAAGTTGCATTTAGACTACCAAAACTCACTTTCATATAGGGCCCTTCACAATCATAGGAGACTTTAACCCTATCAGGTCAGACTGGAATTGAAAGGACAGAGTCATAAGGCATTTGATAAATTACCAAATAATAAACATGTTAACAAAATTGAAGCCCATGAGATTAAAGGGCAGTGGCTGCATGGATATGAAATTGACAAAGGGACAGAAAACAGAGTAGTGGTGAATTATTACTGCCAAATGTCATCTTTGGCAGGCACTAAAAATTTGATTTTATATGTGGCAGCTTATCCTTTCAGATTTTAATTATTAGAGATATTTTTAAAACTTAATTTAAACTTTTTCTTTCTATCCCCCTTATCTCTCTATTAATCCTGTAGAATTATACAGAAAATACAGCTCAGAAATTAGTATTTAGCCCAACCACTTGAGTCTCCTCCCCTCTTTCCTCATCTAACTCTGTCAGCATAACGCTCTATTTCCTTCCCCTTACCCCTTAAATGCTATTCACTTCTTGTGGGAGTGAGTTCCACATTCTCACCACTGAATATTGAAGTGTCTTTTGAATTCCCTTTTTGATTTTGTGTTGATTATTTTATATTGATAGCCTCTAGTTCTGCTCTTCCCTACAAGTGGAAACACACTGTCTGTGTCTACTCTGTCAAAACCTTTCATAATTTTAAAGATGAGATCTAATAGATCATCCCTCAGCCTTCTCTTTTCAAGGGGAGGCTTCCACCCTTTTTATCCTTTCCTGATAGATGTAACTTGTGGTTCCTGGTATCATGCTTGTAAATCTTTATTGCATCCTCCATTGAGTCTATATCCCTTTTATAATATGGCAACCGGAACTGGACTATTTACTCCAAGTATTGTCTAACCAAGGTTCAATACGAGTTTTCTCTCTACTTTTCAATTCTGTTCCTCCAGAAATAAACCCCAGTGTTTGGTTTGCCTTTTTTTAATGACCTTATTAACCTGCTTCATTACTTTCAGTGATTTATGTATGTGTACTCCAGACCCCCTTGCTTCTCTACCCCATTTAGATTATTTCCCAAGTAATATAAGACCTCCTTATTTTTCATGTGTGACATTGAATTTTAACATAGATAAGTATTTTTTACTAATTCTATGCCCATTCTGCAAGCTTATTAATGTCTTCCTGAAATCTATCTTTCTCTCTCCTAATTTTGCTTTCTGCACATGATTTTACATTGAATCAAATATTTTAACTTACATTTTCGGGTTTAGACTTTGCGTACTTCAATAAGGATTCTTCAACCCAATTGGTTTGAGAGGCACACTGTTACTTGCCCTGCTCACACAGGTCCCCAATCCCCTGTAGAGGGCACCACAATTATATGACTCACTAATTAGAAAAGAAATAAGAGCTGGAGTAGGCCAATTGACCTTTCTAGCCACGATCCAACTAAATCATGGCTGATCTATCTCATTCCACCTTCCTGCACTATTCCCTTATCCCTTAATTCCCTTCATACCCAGAATACTATCAATCTCTGGCTTGAATATGCTCAACAACTGACCATGTACAGCTCTCTGGATTAGAGAAATCCAAAGACCCACAACCCTTTGAGTGAAGAAATTTCTCCTCATCTCAGTCCAGAATGGCCAATTTTTATTCTGACACTGTGACCCGCGCTCTAGATTTCCCTGTCAAGATAAATTATTGCATGCTGCTGTGTACAAGTACCCGGAAAGTCTGTAAGCAGCTGAAGTTTAATAAAGGAAAGCGCCATTCATTCACCACTGACTGCAAAATCCAGACCAATGCATTTGTTCGTGAAAACAGTACCCAATGCACAAGAGTTTATCATGAAAAATCTTAAATACATGGCACTGAAATTTTAGTTCAATATGGTGGGGACGAGTTCTTGAGCTTAAGTGCTTTTAAGTAGATATGACAAGCAAGAAGATACTGAAAGCCTGGGTTTTAGATGCTGATTACATCATGATAGCTTTGTAGTGCATGTATGCCTTATTTGAGATTCCATTAAACGGACACAATTGCTATGGTTACAACTTGAACCCATTGGTTGTGAGCATGAACAAACTTATTTATTGTAACTTTTGTTGGCTCCAAGGAAAATAGTTCTGTTATGTGTTGTGTGGGATAAATGCTTCCAAAGATATTATTCAAAGGGTTATGACGTCTATAGATGTGGTCCAAATTGAACCTTTGATCAATCTTCTATTGCATTGGTTTGTATTCTCTTGCATCTTGAAAATTTAGGGGCAATCTGATTGAGGTGTTGTATACGATTAAAGGAATTGATAGGGTTGATAGAGAGAGAAATTAGTTCTTATATTGGGCAAGTTCAGAACAAGGAGCCATTATCTTTAAAATAAGGATTGTTCAGGGGTGATGGCAGATAGCACTTCTTCACTTGCAGGGTGGTGAAAGCCTGGAACACTCCTTTCATCAAAAAGCTGTTGAGGCTAAGTCCATTCAAAATTTCAAAAACTGTGATAATTTTTTGTTGGGCAAGAGTATTAAGAGTTATGAAAACCAGGCTGGTAGATGGAGTTAAGATACAAATAAATCATGTCCTAGTTAATTGAATGGGTCAACAGGCTCGAGGGCTGAATGGCCTACTCTTGTTTGTCTAATGTAACAGAATTTGGAGGCACTTCATAAGCAGCCTTAATAATTTCTGTATCCAACTCAGCAGCTACAATCCAATTGTTGATAGCATCCTAATTGAACTCCTCTGTTTAAGTTAGGGTACCATCTATAATAACCGGGTTGCAATGCATGCAAACCACTGCAACAGACCACAGGTTGACAGAGCTTGTATTTATTGTTGCACCTTTCTCTTCTCCAAGACCCCCTAAAGCACTTCACAGTGAATGGATTATTTTTGAATTGCGGTCAGTGCTGTTATATAGTGAGATATAGCCACAGGTATGTCCAAGGTCCCATATACAAGAGCTGAAGGAATGAGGAGCAGGTAATTTGTATTTGTAGGTGTTGGTTAAGAAATGAATGTTGGTCGGGGCACCAGGAGAAATCCCAAGTGCCATGGCATTGAAGCAAATGAAGCCTCAGCTTAATGTCTAATCCAAAAGATAATACCTCTGACAGTGCAGCACTTCTGAGCACTGCACTGTAGTGACAGCCTTGTTTATGCACTCAGATCGATATAGATGCATGTAGATAACATAAATGATATTAAATGTCAAATAATTTAACCCATTGTACTTGAGTTGTTATAAAAACAGGAAGGTGTTGAAGATGCTCAGTAGGTCTGGCAGCATCTGTGGAGAGAGAAACAGAGTTAATGTTTTGAGTCAGATATGACTCTTCTTTGGAATTATTCTTCTTGTTTTTATACTTATCTCCAGCATCCATGGTGTTTTGCTTTTACTTTAGTACTTGGATTGTTCCCTGACATTGGCCATTACAATAAAGGTAATGGGGTAATTTTGCAGTAGCCAGTGGCTAAATACTAGCAAATCATTTGGCTGCCTTACCATTGTAGTCATCTTGCTGATGGCAATGAATGTCTTTTCTGATCTCAAAGTGGATGGAAATGGGGGCAGCTTACCAGTGTAAAGAATGCAGTTCTCTCAGCAATAAAATTCAAATCTTCATATTGAAAATAGGCGTCTGTCAGAATCCGATTGTCAAAATGGTAGAGCCTCAGTGATCTTGACAATCCAAAGGCACTTTAACCATTGGATTCCTTTTTTTGGCTTTAGTTTATTAATTCTAAGAAATAAGTATACAGCTGAGCAATCAGATAACTTTGGAAAACTTTCTAGAGATGATACAAGCTTTCATTGTATTATTGAAAGGAAGGTAGGCTATCCTTCATTCACTTCAATCTTTTGCATAATTTATCCTGATATTGACAAGTAGATTATGGTACAAACAGGGTTTCCAGTTCTGTACTCAGTGTTCAGCTGCATTTTGGTAGAGAAGTTATTAACTGACATTTGTTTATAGTAGATGGAAGAACAATTTTAGAAAGTTCAAGTTGCTTTGCAAAATATGCACTCAACGTTTCGCATTTCCTTTATCCTGCTAACTCAATAGGAATATTACTTGACTAGTGATTGAAGCGTTCATTACATTACTTGCAGTGATATTTCTTCTTTGTACAAGATAATTAAGATTATCAGGATGAGACAGCTATGCTATAAATCCAGAGTAACTGGTGCACAGTTTAATAACTATATGCAGACTGCAGTTGTGATGTTTAGTGACTAGAATCTACCAAGTGGTAGATATTCATTTCTATTGGCTGGTAGCTCTCGCTAAAAAATCTTTCATGGCAGCAACACTGGAATCACGTTCCTGGGACACTGGTATACTGATGTGCTTACAATTTTATATGATTGTAATACTTGCTGATGAACAAGTGGAAAATTATAGCTTGCAGGCCAAATAAAAAGTGTTTTGATTTTCTTTCTTAAAGAATTGATCTGAAAAGTCCAATAATACAATACCGTGAGCCAGAATATGCAATCACTGTTGCTCTTGAGCCAATATATCTGTGCTATTGGCCACAATAGCACCACCTTCAGGATATTATAAGTTTAACTCCTTTTCAGAATCTCCCAGCACCAGAAGAGGCCCATTGCTGCTTATTGTTTCTGTAATTTGAGCTTTTTTGCAGTCTTATTTCCCTGCCCTTTTTACTTTATTGCACCCCCTTTTCAAAGAATGTATCCAACCCTCTGTTAAATTATGTTGTAGTCTCTGCTTCAATAGCCACTTGTGGTAAAGCATAAACTTCTGTCTGAAAAAGTCATCTTTCATTTTGTTCTTTTACTGATAATCCTCCGTCTGTGTCCCCTTGTTGCCAATTCAACAACCAGTGCAAAGAATCTTTCCTTATTTATTCTCTCAAAACCTTTCGCAATTTAAAAAAGCACTATTAGATTCCCACTTTAATTTCTGCCTTGGCAAAAAGCCCAATTTTTGAGCTTTATTAATATTTGTAACCTCTGATTCCTTGCATCATTTTTAATACCCTACCCATTGTTCTAACATGTTTCTAGTAATGAGGTACTGAGAACCGTACAAAACATCCCAGCTGTGGCCTAACCTATGTTTTGTATAAACTCAATGTACTTGAAGATGAAATCTAGAATTCCAGTTGTCGATTTGATGATCTTTTCTACATGCACCCAGTGCACCCACTGCATTTTTCTACATGCACTTAAAAATCACTGTATCTCCCTAGATTTCTCTATTCCTCCGCTCTGAGGAATCTTACTGCTTATGGTATGCTTCCATTCACTGCTCTTCTCGAAAATATACGACCGTTACTCTGCATTGATCTGTAGTTGCCACCTATCTTCCCAGTCCAATAAACCCAGCTGTCTATTTCTGGCATCCCAGTGAAGGAGTTCTTGGTTTGTCACATTGACTCTGTTTATGTGCCATCTTTAGCAATGACCAGTCAACACTTATTGACCCAAAATAAAACTCCTAGGCTATAGTTTGAGACCCAAAATGCAATCCCAAACTTTAATGTGGAAATGGTATTTGGCAGTTGAAAATCCAAAGGCTAATGTTGAGCAGGGTTCAGGGTTAAAAAAAAAAGTTAATCAGACCTGGAATTTTTACTCGTTTACTATTCCCTTGATAGACAACTAACTATGTTAATTTTGAAAGCAATTAAAATATAACTCTTGCGCATGCATTGCGGCATCCTGACATCACCACATGAATGAATCTGAACAAGCTCAGACTAGGTTTTGTTGGTGCCTGAATGAATCAGCTCTTTAATTCCAAAGCAGCTTCAGAAACAATTCACTTTTGCTGTAATGTGAATATTCCAGTATAACCCTACACCTGTCATGTAGGGATTTTGAAGAATGGTTGGCATATTTATATTGCAGAAACTAATCTAAAGAATGACCTTGCATTGATATAACATCTTTAACAATCTCAGATGTCCCAAAGTGCTGTACAGTCAATGAAGCACTTTCTTTGAAGTGTAGTCACTGTTGTAAGAAAATGTGGCAGCCAATTTGCACACAGCAAGGTTTTACATACAGCAATGTGATGATGACCAGATGATTTTTTTTTAGTTATGTTGGTTCAGGGATAAATATTGGTTCAGGACATCAGGGAAAACTCGACTACTTTTCTTCGAATAATGCCATGAGATATTTTATGTCCCCATGAGGGGGCAGACAGGGCCTCAGTTTAAGTCTCATCTGAAAGTACTAAGTACCTAATGTTATAAATTAGAGGATGATTCATCAAATCAAAGAAGTTTACAACACAGAAGGAAGCCATTAGCCAACCTTGTCTGCCGACTCTTCACCAGAACAATCCAAATCAAATGTCACCACCCTGCTGTCTCCCTGCAACTCTGTATTTTTCTCTGCTTCAAATATTTTCCAGTTGTCCCCTTTTATTATTGTGGCAATCATTTCTTCTTGTCAACGAAAACTGCTTGCATTTATGTAGCATCTTTAATGTAGTAAAAACGTCCTAAGGCACTCAAGAAGTGTAATCAAAGAAAGTTTGACACCGGACCAAATAAGGCGATATCAGGACAGGTGATGGAAAGCTTGGTCAAAGAGGTAACTTTAATGAACAACTTAAAGATGGAGAGAGGTGGAGGTTTAGGGAAGGACTTCTGGAGTTTAGAACCTAGGCAGCTGAAGACACAGCCATTAGGGTTACACCAATCAAAGAGGTCATATTTGGAGGAGCACAGAGATCTTGGAGTGTTGCAGGGCTGAAGGGTGTCACAAAGTTGGGGAGGGTGAAGCCATGGAGATATTTCGAAACAAAGATGGGAGTTTTAAAACTGAGGTATTGCTGGTCCAGGAGCCAAGATAAATCAGCTACCACAGGGTGATGGCTGAACTGGAGTTGGTACAAGTTAGAATATGGGCAACAGTGTTTTGGATGAGTTCATGTTTATGGAAGGTGAGAGGCCAGCCTGAAGAGTATTGAACTAATCAAGTCTAGAGGTAACAAAGGTGTGGATGAATGTTTCTGCAGCAGTAAGCTGAAGCATGTATGGAGGCAGGTGACGTTGCGGAGGTGGAAGTAGTTATAGCACAATACTGGCCAATCATTAACCTTTCTTTCCTCTCAGCTCTGAAGACAAGATGAGAGTAAGAGCATTAGTTGTTTTTTTCCCCATTCCTTAGCTTTGGAGCACTCAGGTCAGTTGTAGTTGCCCAAGCTAAGACACAACGCAAAACAGACTGCACCCATATGTTCTTTATAGTTTGGTATCGTACATGGCAGTGCATTTTCTGTCCTGCAAGACCACAGGTGGTGAAAGATGTGGTGAGGCAGGATCACTGGATTTGAGGTGCCTGCAATATGATATATCTGACATTGGAGTCTCAAAACTAGTTGACCTTTGATTGTAGACTTGATTATAATTGGATACCTGAACTAGGTAGATCTACAGTTCCAGGCACTGTTAATGATTGACCAGCCAACCTGGTTTAATAATCACACTTGGAAGCTTGCTTCAACAGAAAGGAGATGTCCTGATTCAAGGATGAAGCTAACAACCTGCATTGCGAGATTCGATTCCCTTATCATGCTTTTTTTGCTCAAAATTTAATATCACTAAGACTGTGCTAATGGTTTAGGACTTGATAAAAAGAAAAATTCCATTTGCCATCAACTTCGATCATGACCTAGTTCACAATTATAATGAACTAAAACTGATGTATTCCATTAATGGCCATAGCAAGGATTGGTAGTATGCTTGGCAAATGAACCGTTCATTGCTGTGTGGTTTGGTATTTATTATTTGAATAGCCTTACAGTTCTGTTGGATCCAGCTAACTTAAGTTTGACCCTTCCTCCTCGTTCTGATATCATTTAGTTTAGTCTTGCTTCTTCCTATATCACCTCTGATGCCTGCACTTCTAGCCAAAATAACTTTTATTAAAAATTTAAAACTGCCATACAAGTGTCTGGGATATGTTTTTGAATATATTTTTAAAAATCAGAAAATAAGAACACCAGAAAGAAACCTTTTAATTAATTCACAATGGTTATGAGTGAGGAATACTAGATAAGGTATTTCAAATGCCAAGGAATGACTGCTTACAAGTCTCAAGTTAGGGAGAACTCTGTCATGACCAAGATATTTCATCAAATTAATTCTTCACTAGAGTACCTAACACTAGTTGAATTTATTTTTTCCTTGCAATTTGCAATTTTTAATGCCATGATTTTTATTCATGTGTAACGCTGTGGGTTACAACATGTCACTTTTTCAAGTAACTTGAAAACTGCTATGTAAATCAACTGGATTATGCAACAGTTCCCAATATTAGATGAGAGACATGACTTGGAACATTGATTATAACTTTGGGGATTTTACCATTTGAAAGTGGATTATTTGCAGGTGGAATGTCCAGAGCTCTTCCACAAATAATACTCTCCGTTGATTTAAACAGTTTAGGGTATTTAACATCAAGTACATTAAAATGCTCACACTTCGAATCTTTTGAATCCTTGCCCTCCCACTCCCCCACCCCACCATGCTTAACCTACACTAATATTTCTCCTGTAAGCTGCAGTAACGATCCATTTCGGGTATGAGATCCGACATATTATAAAAGGCACCAAGATCTTTCCAATGCTCTCATACTAATGGTTGTATAATGTATTGTCTATTGAATTAAAATAATTTCAAGGAAAAGCTACTGCTAGTCATCAGCAATACTCCCTTACCCAACTAGCCTGGTGGGAGAAGTCAATATCCCATCAAAAGGACAGGTAAACACCATAGGGGAACTTATTCCACCTGGTTACATTTTGTATTTTCTCAAATGATTTTTGTTCCGTCTACAGTTTTAAATGAGCTTTATTCTCCTACTGAGATTTGATGAGTCCATTGTAATGTTTTCTGCGTTGAAGAAAAAAAGCTATTAAAATGATTTCTTATTAGAGCTGCAAATCTCACAGTTTGCACTGCAATAGAACCAAGTATGTGTATAAATTGATAAAACAGAGGATGCACAATGTTCCATTAATGCAATGGTAGGTATAAGTCTGTCATATATTGTGTTTTGCACAGTTGAAATTGTACTTTTGCAGTTTAGAGGAGCTTAGGCAGAAGAAATTTTTTGTGGTGTTACAAAAGCAAATGTTGAATATACAGGCCTGTCACTTTTCTGTGTTAAATTGTGGGTGTGCTGTAATTGGAATTTCACAGTGCACACATTTAACATTAAAATTTACACTTTTCATATTCTGACAAAAAATATATGCAAGCATTTTAAATGCCAAGTGAACTAATCTTTGCAAGTATAAATTCAGAAATATATCTGAAATAATTTAACCATTTCAATTCAGTGTAGATGGGAACAAGGAGGGACAATAGACTCAAACCAGTCTCTGCATGTTTTTTCATAAATAAAGGTCACTTTAGACAACTTATTACCATATCACTCGATCCTTTCTTGAAGCTTCAGTCCCACTCGGAACAGAAACTTTCCCAATTGTCCATTTTATCTATTTGCATGGTCGACTTCTCTGGCAATTCCTGGTCATTTAATAAGCAACTCTATTACCATTTCAGTGAATAAAAATCTCCCCTCTTCCCACCTAGTTTGCTAAATATTAACTTTAGTCTCCTAGCATTTGAACCCTTCTTCAATTTGTTTAAATCGTTGACTCCCTTCATAATGAAATAAACTTGAAGTCTCCTGGTTCCTAAATCAAAAGAATTTTCACCAATGCTCAGCTTAAATCCCTTGCTCAGCTAAAATTTCTGATACCTAGAAACATCTTTGCTCAGTTCTATAACCCAGCAAAGCGAATAATATCTCTGCCATGACCAGAAATTTACGCTGCGCTGCCATAGACTTGAGCAACACCTTATGCAAATTTATAGTTTAGTTATAATGGGTCCAGAATGTTTTCAGCCATCTCTTTTTTTCATTTTTGCATGTTTCGATGCATTGGACCAGCATTTTTTTCCTACTGGTGGTGGATGACAAACCGTTTTTTTTAAAAGGTGGATAGTGGGCATCGAGAGATCTTCAGCAAATATGGAATTAAATAGAACTTGAAATCTGAAAATAGCACTTAGAGATACTTTATTAAAATTTATTCCTGGATGTAATTTTTCTCTCTCCTTTTTCTAGACTTTGTGAAGACTCACTTTGGGACTAAAGATCAGGATTACTGTTTTGTGTTTAAGAGCCTAAAGAGAGTTGTCGATGATGCACTGGCTTCCAGCAGCTACTCTGAGGTGAACCTCAGCAAACTCTTCCAGGCATTTAGTGCAATCAATAAATGAAGGAGATACTGTCGCCTCACTCTTTTTTTGAGGCTCGATTGGCTATATTGTGGGTGGCAGAACAATAGCAAAATTGTTATAATTAATGCTTTTTGGGATTTGTGAAGCTGTCTGCAGCGAGATCGCTCTTTAAATGTGATGCACAAAGATGTGAATAGTCTTGGAATTTGACCCAGGCTTCTTGGTGGAGGAAGTTAGGAGTACAAACATATTAGAAAAGGGCTCAACGCTGTTATTACGTGGACTCGTTAATGTTTTTGTTGTCATCTACTTTTCTATCAAAACATCAATTAAACCTATAAAGAGATGAAAGCAGTTTATTAAAAGCTGGCTGGGGAGGGAGTGTTAGGATTGAAGGTAGTTTTTTTAAAGAGTGATCTGTGGAGCCGCGGACTAGGAAATGAGAATGGTTGGGATCACTGTGGAGTACACTTACTGGAGAGTGGAACAATAGGTCTCATTTACCAAAATCTGAACAATCTATTGAAGTAACTGAAGTACGTTGGATTGGAGAACTAACAGACAAACACAACCGGTTTTTAAATAGGCAGCTGACGATGAATGAAGCATGTACAACAATGTCTGGCCAAGTCACTTCAAATTTCAGTGCTCTCCAAGATTTCTATATGTTCTTGGTATCTTTTTTTTTAAAAAAAGATGATATCCATACTTTTTTTTATATAAGAAAACTTTTTACACATACATTGCTAGCATATTTTGAATAAAATTAACTCTACATTGTTTCTGAAACTGTTTGTGCCATATGATTAATGTTTAAATAAATGACCATTGTCTCTGGTTTAAAAATATTCCAATTAAATTCATTGCAAGTTTTTCCATTTGTAAATCTGTATGGTTTTTCTACATTCATAAATGGCAGCAGCATTGTTGATTCTCCCTCCTAGTTTGCACAAATCCTTTTGTCTGACCGCACAAATTAGTATCTGAAAGGTTATAAACAGCTAACATTTTGTATTGTTTTCTGAATGTTCCTATTGAATGTTATAAAGAAAAAGCTTTCCTTACACTGAGGATGATTAGAATCTAGAAATCTTTATACCACAAACCGTTACTGATGCAGAGTCCACTCTTTTAAAGAGATTTTGGTAGGTACTTGGGGGAAGAAAAAGAAATATTAGGCAGGTATGAGAGGAAATGAAGTGGGATTTGACTAAGCTCAAGGGGAAGAAAAGTAACAAAACAGACTAAATCTGAATGGCCTTTTCTTTTCATCCATGGGATGTGGGCATCACTAGCAAGGCCCGCATTAATTGCCCTAAAGGTGCTGGGACTGAAATGATTGGCCCCCAACAATCATAGCCATCTTCCATTGTGATGGACACAACTCCTGCCAGGGGGAGTTTCCCCCTGATTCGCAATGACTTTGTTTACCAGGGCTTCGGTCAAATTCTGCTTTGGCATTAAGGGTCGTCACTGCCATCTTAATCCTGAATTCAGCTCCATGTTTGGGCCAAGGCAGTAATGAGGCCTGAAGCTGAGTGACCCTGGAGAAATTCAAAATGAGCAGGTTATTGATGGGTTAGCGCCACTTGACAATGTTAATGACATCTTCACTCTGCTAATAATTGAGAGTAGATTGATGGGGCAAATTGGAATTGTCTTCCTTGCTGGAGACAGGATATACTGGGTGATTTCCCCACCTTGTCAGGTAGATGCCTGTGCTGTAACTGTATTGGAACAGTTTGGCTAGGGATGTAGCTGTTCAGGAGTATAAAGTTTTCAGCTCTGCACCCTGATATTGTCAGGACATTGCTGTCATCCAGTGCACTCAGTCGTTTCTTGATATCACATGGAGCGAATCAATCTGGCTGAAGACTGGCTCCTGTGATAGTGGAAACTTAGGAAGAGAAAGAGATACACTTGGTACTTCAGGATGAAGGTGGTTGCAAATGCTTCAACCTTGTTTTTGAACTCTCACGCTGACCTCCACCATCATTGAGGATGGGCATGTTCATGGAGCCTACCCCTCCCGTTATTTGTTTATTTGTTCACTGCCATTCGTGATTGGATGTTTCAAGGCTTCAGAGCTTTGATCTGATCCATTGGTTGTGGGATCACTTTGCAGTCTATCACATGTTGCTCCTACTGTTTAACATGCGTGCAACCCTGTATTGTGGCTTCACCAGGTTGGCATCTCATTTTTAGGCATGCCTGGTGCTGCTTCTGGCATGCTGTTCTACACACCTCATTGAGCTATGGTTGATCCCCTGGCTTGATGGCAATGATAGAGCAAGGAATATGCCAAGCCGTGAGGTTGCAAATTGTGGTGTAATGCCACTCTATTGCCTCTGATGGCCTATAGTGCTTCATGGATATCCAGTTTTGAGCTGCTATGCCTGTTCTAAATCTAACCCATTTAAGTGATAGTGCCACACAACATGGGAGGTATGCTGAGTGTGAATATACTTCGTCTCCATGAGGACTCTGCAGTGTTCACTCCTATCAATACAGTTATTGGGTCTGCGCTCGAACATTACATGCCTCTACAGATAAGCCGCTGGCCACTATGAGATAGTGGGGATTGCCTTAAAAAAAACATATCAAATAAGTAGTAATAGTCACAGTAATTGTGTTGGTTTTCTGTGTGGATTTAAGTGACTCATGGTATTACATGCAAAGGTACCAATTTCACAAATGCATGTTACCAGCAGGGAGCCTCGCCCACATTTGGAAAATCAATCCAAATATATTTGAAATTTGCATAGTGGTAGAATTAACACACAATGAACATATGCTTGAAAGTCAGAAGTTGAAATCGGTGATATTGCAGTAAAAGACCTCACTAATAGACTGTAATTAAACAATGTTATCTGCAAACTTGTTGTTTTATTAAGTGATTGAAAAATGATGAACAATTTTAAGTAGCGGCAGTAGTGCAGCCTTTTGAGTCCCTTTAATCATAATGGATCTTGGCTGTGAGTATGTTGCCAATCAAGAGGTTATTAAAGTTTTGATTTTTTGTTAACCGTATAAAGCATAAATGAAAATCTGAAAGGTTGAATGTTGCCTTTTTTTAAAAAAAATGTAATTGTGACTTCAGAAGAAATGCTGGATCGTCGTTGAGAATTTGAGGTCTAAAAGGGCAGTAACTTTCTACGAGTAGCCTAATTAGAGGTTTATTGCAGATTGGCACAGGATGTGGTAATCTTGTTCAGAGATTACTTTTCTGGTACCTAGTTGCAAGTGTCATAATTTTAAGAAACGATTGCCTTAATCAATCCTAAACTTGTTTTTCAAATTCCACAATCAGAATTAATACAACTTTTTCTCTAAATCATGAATCATTTAATTTCTTAACTATTTAAGGATGTCCTTCATGCAAGCTTCATATGGAAGGGATATATTATCCCTTTTAAGAGTTTTGTTTCTTTGTTTAATCCTTTGCATTGGTTAGTCTTACCTGTTAAATAAACCACACCTTTAATTCTTTTTCTCTAAATCTTAGTAGCAGTCTTGATTTGTCCAAGCAAGCAGTGTAAGGTTCATTTTCCTCAACTGTTGTTTTTGAACTCTTATAGAATCATAGAATGGTTATAGCTCAGAAGGCCACCGTTTGACCTATCATGTCCACGCCAGCTCTCTGCAAAAGCAAATTGGCTAGTCCCACTCCGCAACCCTTTCCCTGTAACTCTTTGGGACCATAGCCCAAAATAAATTGATGCTTTTAAGAGGAGGGAAAAAAGTTGTTTTTGTTGGGCAATTACAAGTTCTTGATAAATACTGGGAGGTAGTGCTACAGGAATTCCTACGGGTTCGGTACCTTTGATCTAGTGAACTTCATTGTACTTAAGGTCAGAGCTATGACTGTTTAATAATGTGTTTACAGTGTTCACTTTTCATGGTTCCTCTGATAATGAAGTGAATAAAAATAAAACCGGACAGACCACCAGGCATCAACCGAGCCACCGGAAACAACAAAGTTACATACTGCCCAGCCACCCTTCAAAGTCCTCACTATCATCTCTGGGGATTTGTGCCAAATTAGGGAGAGTTGTCTTCAACTAGTGAAGCAACAGCCTGTTACAGTCATACTCACCATATCATTCCTTACAGTCAATGCCCCAGACTCCTTCATCAGGGCAGACACACCAAGGGTGGTAGCACAGTGGTATACAGTCAGGAGGGAGTGGACCTGAGAGTGTCCAACATTCAATCCGAACCCCATGAAATCTCATGGTACCAGATCAAACATGTACCTGCTGATTACCAGCTTCTGCCCTTCCTCACCTGCTGAATCAATGCTCCTTCATGTTCAACACCACTTAAAAAAAGCATTGAGGGTAGCAATGGCACAGAATATATTTTGGATAGGGAACTTCAGTGTCCATCACCAAGGGTGGTTTGGTAGAACCAATACTGACTCAACTGGCTGAGTCTTGAAGGACATACCATACCTGGAACTGTGACACGTGGTGAGAAAACCAAAATGAAGGAAAAACATATTTGACCTCATGCTCAGCAATTGACCTGTCACAGATGCATATGTCTATGACAGAATTGGTAGGTCCTTGTGGAGACAAAGTCCTGTGTTCATACTCAGGGCATCCTCCATCATGTGTGGCACTACCACTGCACTAAACAGGACAGACATGGAACAGACCTAGCAGCTCAAAACTGGGCATCCATGGGCTGCTGTAGCCTATCAGCAGCAGCAGAATTGTATTTAATGACAATATGTAATCTCATGGCCTGGTATTTCCCTCTCTCTACCATTACCATAAACCAAGTGATCAAAGCTCTGCAGTCCTCCCACGTCCAGTCATAAATGGTGGTGGACAATTGAACAACTAATGGAGGAGGCGCTCCACAAAATCCCCATCCTCAGTGAGGCCAGAGCCCAACATCTCAATGCAAAAGACAAGGCTGAAGCTTTTGTAACCATCTTCAGACAGAATTGCCGAGTGGATGATCCAACTTGTCCTCTTCCTGACGTCCCCAGGATCACAGATGAGAGTCTTCAGCCAATTCAATTCACTTCATTTGATATCAAGAAATGACTGAAGACATTGGATACAGTAAAGGCTAGGGGCCCTGACAACACCCCAGCTGTAGTGCTGAAGATTTATGTTCGAGTTAGAAACTCCCCTAGCTAAGCTTTTCCAGTACAGCTACAGCACTGGCATCCAGTTGACAATGTGGAATATTGCCAGGTATGTACCATTCACAAAAAGCAGGATATATCAAATCCAGCCAATTACTGTCCCATCAGTCTACTCTCACTCATCAGCAAAGCGATGGAAGGTGTCAATAACAGTGCTAGCAAGTGGCAATAAACTACTCATCATTGCTCAGTTTGGGTTCTGCCAGGGCCACTTGGCTCCTGACCTCATTACAGCCCTGGTCCAAACATGGACAAAAGAGGTGAGGTGAGAGTGACTGTCCCTGACATCGCGGCAGCATTTGACCGACTGTGGCTCCAGGGAGCCCTAGCAAGATTGAAGCCAGTGGAAATCAAGGAAAACTCTTCACTGGTCAAAGTCATACTTAGCACAAAGGAAGATGGTTGTGGTTGATGGAGTCCAAATTCTCAGCTCTAGGACATTACCCTGAGGAACTCCTAGGCCTAACCATCTTAAGCTGGGGCGATCATCATTGACCAGAAGCTAATTTGGTCCAGCCATATAAACAACACATTTACAAGAGCAGGGCAGATGCTATAATTTATAACCAGTGATTCACCTTTGGCAATCCCTCAAGTCTTCTTCACTATCTTCAAAATTCAAGTCAATACTTGTCACTCACCTGACAACTACAACCATATCCAGGTCAGGGCAATCAACTCTATCATTGCCCCTGCTATATGATTCAATGTGAAAATTCTGCGCCACTTACACTCTAGCTGCAATGTATGCTGTGTGCAAGAAAAATTGCAACAACTCGGCTTACTTTGCTAGCATCTCCCAGCCAGGCAACATATGCCATCAAGAAGGAGGTCTCCTAAGTATTTTCTTGTGTTCCAAATAGTGGAGATCATATTCATCAGGAAGTAACTTTCTGTTCATACTCTAAGGTGTGTCCAGCAGAGGTGGTGCTAATATTTGAGTCTCTACAGAAATGATTCACCTTTGGATTTTCAAAGACATCAGTACATCCATTTCTGAATATGTCATTCAGGTAGTTATGTTGCTGACAATTCAGGTACCTGGCCTACTAAACCAGAGACATGGGGCTGGATTTTACAGGGTGCCATATTGCCTGCACCACCACACCCAGCCACCCCCCACCCCCACGACTGAAAACTCGGTCGTCAGCCCACCCACCGGAAACCTGGCTGCCCTAAAGCAATGTTAACCAGGAAGCAGCCTTTGTTGTTTCAGAGTGGAATGAAGTCCCACCCTAGAGAGCTGCTGGCCAACCAGATTAGCTGGCACCTCTGTAGTCCAGCAGTGCCAGATTCGAGCAGTGGCCACTGCTGGGACTACAGGCAGTCCCCGAGAAAGAAGACTGATGGAGCCCAGACTTGAAATCAATCTGGGATTTTGGATGGGCCTGGCTGACAAACTCCAGGGAGGGAAGTAGGGAGGCCAGGTTTAAGAGGCTAAAGGGGGAGGGGTTAAAGGAGGTACCCCCATTTGCTGCCTGACAGCAGCCTTCCCTTATCACCTGTAAAATAGTGGCAGAGGTGGATTGGCCACTTAAGGGCCTCAATAGACCTATGGGTGGGCAGGCTGCCTGACGCCTTCCCAGCCCGCCATCATATGGGAGACAGGTTGGTTGTGGGTGGGAAGATCACCCACCTTATTTTACAAGCCCCACCACCCTTCAAATACACCAGCCAGAGGGCCGTAAATTCCAGCCCATGAGTTCAGATTCCCGTTCCTTCCCCTCACCCCCTCCCCCCACCTCCCCAACCCCCGCAACCTACAGTAACTTCAGCTAGGGAATTTAAATTCAGTTAATAATAATTAAAAACCTAGTATTAGTAATGGAACTACCAGAATGCCGTAACAACCCATCTGATTCATTAATGTTCTTGTGGAAAAGAAATCCGCCATCCTCACCTGGTCTGGCCTATTTGTGATTCTAGACTGACAACAATGTAGTTGACTCTTAAATGGCCTAGCAAGTCACTCAGTTGTTTCAAGGGCAATTAGGGATGGGCAATAAATGCTGGCTATTTCTACCTCTGAATAACTTTTCAAAATGTAAATAAAAGTTGATTCACATTTTCGTAGCTGTACATGTGAACATTACCCAAGCTCAAATATGTCACTAAGTTGCCACTTCTTCCAATCATTGGTCTGAAGGGCATAACAGACATGGAAGTCCACCCAATAAATGTATGTTATGCTTAGATCTCCCAGACCAATGGAATTTACCAAATATGTACTATTAGCACAAGCCATTTCTGAAGACTGTAACAATTCGATTTACTGACTAATCTCCACAGTGTTCTCCTTTGCAGCTATAAACATAAATCCAGCTTCACCAGAAGCGTGAAGCTGATGAATGATTCAAATTATTATCTTGTTATAGGAGTGCGTCTTAAATCTCTCTCTTTCACCATTACAAATTATGTATGTTTTGTTGGTTGGAAAATTGATCCTGATGACAAGTGAAATTAAGAAAACCGGATATACAGTTCTTACCTCGCTGCCACTTCAGCTGGGAAATTTAAATTCAGTACAGTAATAATTATAAATCTAGGACCAGTAATGATCTCCAATGTAGAATATGTTGGTCTTGATCTTGATCTGAATAAATACCACAAATGTCTTCTCATACAAGTAAGAAGTCGGATCTTAATGCTGTTTGTTCAGATTCATATCTGTGACACAAAGACAGATATTTAGCAGCTACTTTGAAAGCTACAGTTACTGTACTATCGCACTTACTGAGTGAGTCACCTGGTATTTTGAATCTGGTTACTTTTATATATTGTTTCCAAGTAGCTTATTCCTAGATTTATTACAACTAAGATGCTGATGCAGGTTGCGCAAGGTTGCATTTATAGTCCAGTATTTGTGGGTCTGGAGAATGTACTGTAGGATCAACAGAACTATTATATTCCAGGTTGTACCATATTCATGTTGTATGGAGTATAATCTTTAGTTAAAATGTTGGTTACAACAAACAATTTTTTTTCTTGCCATTTTTTTTGGCTGAAGAGACCCTAAATCATGAAAACTCACCGAGTTTCTCACTGGTGAGCACGTCTTTGCACTTTACTCCAAATTACATTAAACATAAACCAGGATGCACCTGATTGACCTTAGTTTGCTTATTGCTTATTTTGACTTATTTGTTTTCTACACATTTGTGTACTAAACTCTAACTAAGAGTGCAGGCAGCATACCCACTCTGAGATCTTTGCTGATACCTCTGGATTAGAAAGTGATGAATCTAATTTTCATTCCCTTTCTGTGTGAAAGGATATGACACATGACTCTGATTTTCATTTCTTCCCCCCTCCCAGTGCATAAAGCACCACTGTTATGGGATTTACAGCATCGTGACCGGTCATTTGTACTAACAGATTCACGCCGGTGTTTATGCTGCACAAGCCTGTCAAATGAATTTAAGGTTAATTCATTTTTGAAATTTATTTTATAAAGATAGATAATATGGTCACTGCCCATGAAAAATAAGAAATTGTAATTTATTTTATGAACCAATCCTAAATAGTTGTAAGACTGGTGCAACATCCTAGAATACAAAAGGCTTTTTTTGTATTTTAATAGGTGATTCATTCCCATAGAATAAACAAAATGACTCACTGGGGATTTAGTGCATGCATTCGTCTATTCTTGCAAAAAAAATCACTATGATAATCCCAAATTGTGAAGCGCTAGTAATTTAGAATGTTGAGCGAGTTCTTATGTAGGAACAAGTTATCTTGAAACAATGTGTGAATGTAACTAGGTTCAAAATATTAGTAGGTGACTCACTCAGTAAATGCAATGGTACCTGTTGCATTCTAACTAACTGCTAAATATCTTTGTGTCACAGATATTAATCTGAACAAGCAGCATCACCACCTATTTATATAGTAATCTCCAGTTTTTGAATGGATGCACCTTCCACATAATGTGGAATTTGTTTATGTGTGGTATGGTGTTAGGGCACATTCTGTTTTAAGTACATACAAACTAGGAACAGGATTAGACCACTTGGCCCTTCATGCCTGCTCCACCATTCAATAAGATCATGACTGATCTGATTGTAACCCTCTGCCTACCCCTGATAACCTTTCACCCCCTTGTTAATCAAGAACCTATCTAGCTCTGCTTTAAAAATATTCGAAGACCCTGCTTCCACCACCTTTTGAGGAAGAGAGTTCCAAAAACTCACCACCCTCTGAGAAAAAAACATTTCTCCTCATCTCTTTCTTAAATATTATACCCCTTATTTTAAAACTGTGACCCCTAGTTCTAGATTCTCCTCTGCGCATCCTGTCCACATCCACCCTGTCAGGACCCCTCAGGATCTTAAAGGTTTCAATCAAGTCACCTGTTACTATCCTAAACTCCAGTGGATACAAGCCTAACCTGTCCAACCTTTCCTCATAAGATAACCCGACCATTCCTGGTATTAGCCTCATAAACCTTCCCTGAACTGTTTCCAATGCATTTACATCTTTCCTTAAATAAGGAGACCAATACTGTACACAGTACTTCAGACGTGGTCTCACCAATGCCCTGTACAACTGAAACATAACCTCCCTACATTTATATTCAATTCCTCTCACAATAAACGATAAGATTCTATTAGCTTTCGTAATTACTTGCTGTACCTGCATACTAGCCTTTTGTGTTTCATGCACTAGGACACCCAGATTCCTCTGAATCGCAGAGCTCTTACCATTTAGATAATACGCTTCTTTTTTATTCTTCCTGCCAAAATGGACAATTTCACATGTGTATATAAATCTGAAGGCTCCAAGCTTGTTCCTTGGTCGCTGAACTAACTGGTCTCTGTTGGTATGCTACAATTGACCAATGAATCGCTGGCATTAGTGAGGAGTCAAATCAGTCGGTTCCTACCCTGGTTGCTCTCTAATCACTCCTGGTAGAAATCGTGTGTGTGTGACAGATGAAGAACACACAGACTGCAGGCAACAATGGATCCCAATGTACCCCCAAAAATTGACATCTTTACAAAAGGAAAGAAAAATAAAGGGCGAGGGGGAAGGTAAGTGTTAAAAGGAAATTCAAAGGCAGTGTCAGCCTCTGAAGATATTTCTGATTTTTGTCTATCAAGACGTCACCCACAGACCTTTTCCTCAGGCAAATGTAAAATAATTACTCTCTGCAGCTTCTAAAGAAGAAACACAAGGTGAGAGAATCTGCACTGAAGTGCTGCTTTGGGCTGCATTAGAGTGCTTCAAAAACAGAAAATGCTTGAAAAACTCAGCAGGTCTGACAGCGTCTGTGGAGGGAGAAACAGAGTTAACATTTCGAGTCCGTATGACCCTTCTTCAGAGCTGAAGAGAAGTAGAAATGTGAATTATGTACATTAGAGTGCTTCAGTTAGAGTTTGTCTAGCGTCTCGGTTCCAAATGTTGATGGATCCAGAGGCTTTCCCAGCTCTTACCTAAGTGGATGTTGTCAGCCTGGTCTGAAGTCCTCAGTGGATGTTGTCAGCCTGGCCTGAAGTCCTCAATGGGGCCCCCTCTGAGGCTTGTATGCTTAAGGAACCCTTCTCAACTATATTAACAGATAAAAGGTGGGGGGGTGGGGGAAGGCTCATCCATGCCATTCGCACCTATGAACTGTCCACAAGGAATTAGTTGAAATGGACTTCTCTTGCTACTCAGAAGCAACAAATATTGGTAGCTGGTTTTATATCCGCAATAAAGTAAATGATAGCAGAGCAAAAAAGCTGTTTTTGGAATAGATTTTCAGAAATTAAAAAAAAAGCTCCACAGAAGCACTGGCCAAGAATCAAAGTTGTATAAATATTTACCAGCAAAAAAGAATGTGGGACCCTAAAGTGTGGACCTCCCCATTTGAAAACTGGGGACAATACCAGTTGAAAAATGAAGGCTTTACATGGCATGAAACCTAACTTTCTCCTTCCATGCATCCATTTAAGGTGACTGACTCTATTTCTAATAAAAGGTAGGAAATAGGTCCTCACAGATTAGTTGAGTCTACAGACAATGTGCCGACTGTACTCTGAAATAAAATCAGAAAATGCTGCAAATACTCATCAGGCCTGGCAGCATCTGTGGAGATAGAAACAGGGTTAACATTTCAGGTTGATGACCTTTTTGCCAGGAAGGGCACTTCAGATCAATGACTTTTCATCAAAACAGACATTATTGACCTGAAATGTTAACTCCATTTCTCTCCAGAGATGTTGCCAGACTTGCTGAGTATTTCCAGCATGTTCTGTTTTCACTTTGTTCCTCTGACTGACTTACCTTCTGTCCATTCATCCAGAAAAGCCTTCAGCCTTTTGAGTCTTATTGACTTAGAATTCCCTCTCTAAACTTTTGCTACCACTCCCTGTCTCTTTCCTCTTTGAATTGTCTGCACAAATCCTATTTCTTCAATTTTTGGTCCGCATCTTGCTCTTCTTGCTTTCACTTGGATGGTCTTTACACTGAAAATGCTATATGAATGCAAGTTGTTATTGTAGCTCACAACGTAGCAGCATTTCATGAAAAACACATCAGCTTCATCTTGGGGGTTTCTTGCCAATTAGCTGATAATGATGCATGCTAATGGCTTTTAAAAGCACTCTTGCCAGGTACATATGTCTCAAAGGGCAGTTTCTGAGATTTGCCAAACTTTGTTCCACCAATCGCATCAATATCTTGCACTTACACAGCACTCTTCATGTGTAGAAGATGTCTCAGTGCTTTACAAAAAGAAAGAAGTAGATGTAGTGGTCACTAAGTGTGGACAATTGGAAAAACCATAAAGAGCCTTGGATTGAGAACTTAGAGCTGGCTTGAGCAAAGTGATATATGACAGGAAGAGATTGTTAAAGTATAGAGGGGTGAGTCTATAGAGTGATTTATAAACAAGAAAAATAATTTTGTAGTGGGTCTCTTCTCTTTGGAAAGCAGTAGCAAGACAAATTTTTCACCAACCCATCCAGTTCTGCCCCATGCCAACCCAACAGTGCCCCACCTGTGAAAATAATAAAAGATAGATTCCAATGGAAGATAGTTTCAAGGCTAGGTTAATGAATTACAGTGGTCATAGAACCGTAGAAGAGTTACAGCACAGAAGGAGACCATTCAGCCCATCTTGTCCATGCCAGCCTGAGGACAACCAGGTGCCATTTCTAATCCCATCCTGCACCCGGCCCATAGCCCTGCAGCTTACAGCACTTAAGGTGCAGATCCAGGTACTTTTTAAAAGAGTTTAGAGTTTCACCTAAAATTTAAGCAGTCTTATATGATAATAAGCCCAAGCTCTTAGTAGGACACTATGCACTGAATTTCTTCCATTTTGAATTCTAAGCTTTATTAATGGAGGGTTTTCTGAAGCCACCAGAAGAACTGTTTTGATGGCCAGCACATTAAGGAGAAGCCTGCTGGTATCCCCTAAATCTCTAACCCAATCATTGTTGCAGAATACTGCTGAGAATGGCTGAGAATCACAACTTCTATGGTCAATGTTGGCCTACCAAAACTACTATTGATCTTTCCATTTTTATTTTGTAGAATGCTTCAGGAATGAAAAGAAATGAGAGATGACTTTTGTTTTCAGGACAATGCTGACCTGTGTCTGGTGATTCACGATGAATGTTAAAGCCTGTATTGTCTGTAACTGGGATTTATCAATAAATCTGGACTACAAAAAGAAATCTACTGAATTATGGTGTGAATAGTGTTCTTGCAAGAACTTCTGATGAACCGGCTATTATCTAACTAGGGATAAAAGTGGTAATACACCAGGTGTAGATGGAATGCAACAACAGAAAATGTTTTGGGAGCAGAATTATGCTGAAAGGGACCACGTTGCAATGGTATTCTTTTACATAAATATAAAACCCTCAGATTCTTGCAATATTAATGGAAGATTTCCCTGTGAAAGTAAGCATCCTTGAGGTTGATTGCAATAAAGAAATCTCTTGAGCAGGTTAATGAATAATTTGAAGCAGCCTCAGAAGTTTATTTGGTTGAAGCTCCAGGATTGACTGAAATTCCATGATTTCCTGGATCTCATATAACTCGCAATTAAAATATGTTGATCATTTTTTCCACCTAAAATGTATACAGAATGTGGGTACCTAAAGTAATTTAAACAAATAGCAGTATCACTATTGATCCCTTCAAAGGAAGAGTGCGCTCCTGACATTTCAGATGAAGAGGGTAACATTCCTTGTCAATATTGAAATGTTGCCCAAGAAAAACCGTGCTACAAAAACTCCTAGACCTATAGTCTCAAACTTCTAAATGGAGAAGTCTTGTTAGGAACAGCAAAAGAGTAGGTGAAAATAACATTGCAAAGGTTTAAGAATGCTCCTTTCCTTCGGTATTAATCACAACACTTGTAGAAAAGATGTGTCAGAAGCATCTCGGTAGCAACCAGCACTGGGGGACCTGAAGCGGAATCAGCAACAGTTGGTACATGTTCCTGGTGCCAATATGTTAATGCCTTTAAGACTGACTAAAATCTGCAGAAGTGCACAGAGTTGACTTTGATCAGTTCCAATAATTAAATGGATTTTCCTTCATATTATCTTCCCTTTGTGAATAAGGTCTTCATGATAAAAGCCCTGACAATTACTTACTGGACATTCTATTAAAATCACATGGCTGGTGCATTTCTTTGCTAACCTTTTCCTGTATTGAAGTCCTTAATGAGAATTGGAACCAGATCTGATATACCTGCATAATCGCACTTCCATGCAAAACACTTGAGCCACATAAAATGACAATCAGCAAAAGCAAAGGCATCTGAACATTTTGAATTGTATCTAAAACCTAAACCATGAGATGACATTTCACTTTGATTCATATTCAATAAAGTAAAATATATTCTAAATTAAAACAGTTAATCTGGTAAAAATGTGTTACTAATGTATTTTAAAACTTGCTGCAAAATACTTTGAAATACATTTGAAGTGTGGAACAGCCAGGGTGGAATCTTCATGCTGATAATTAAAACATTGGGTGAACATGGTTAGGGAGGGAGATTTTTGCATTTTATGCAGGTAAAATCCCTATGTTATATTGCTTACATCAAAGTATCCTGAGGTCCCTAATGATTTTCCTCATTGATAGCATGGCCTCAATAATTTGGCTACTTTTGTATCCCTTCAATGTTGAGATTATGTTTTGAAGGTGTAATGATGATGACTTTTACACTGTGCTAGAATAGTAGCCAACTAAAGGACTGGACCCATATCCCAATTCTACAAATTCAACTCGCTTTTACTTAATTCACAGTATAAAGTCTATTACCATTCAGTTACAAATTGTGTTGCAACTTCAGCCACTACTGTACTCTGTTTTAAAATCCTTAGCTAACTTGTCGGCCTGGGCCTGAAACAGTATCCAACTGGCACATTGAATCTGGATGGAACAGACATCTTTTAAAATACCGTGTTTCCAAACACTGAGACTTTTTTTTTATATAACGTGAATGGTGCTTAATTTACCAGGATAAGCGCTATCTCACACATATAAAGTACATTATTCCAATATGTGAAATAACGAGACTCGCAGAACTATTTTCCTGTATTACCAATGCCACTTAGTAAAACATAAGCTTTGGGTTTAGACCAATGAAGAGCATTATCTGTAACTATAGTGCCTCCTTTCCAGTAACTGACGCCACTGAATCTGGTACTCTGCTGAAAAGTCACAGACCTCAAATGTTTCTCCCTCCATTGATGCTGTCAGATCTGCTGAGTATTTCCCGCACTTTCTGATCTTCAATCTGTGGAATCAGTTGCGCGTAACAAAACCGCTGATACCTGGCTCGGAGTTTAAAAAATTCACCATCCAGCAATTGAGAAAATGATACCTAATTAACATCAAGTGAAACAAGTCTGCCCACACAGAAAATAGTCGAACCAGAAGCACTCAGGCACTTTTACATGATAAACCCTCGCCAACTGATGCCATCACCTGAACTGCAATGAGAACTGCTCCTCAGCATTCAAGGCCAATCCTTCACTGTACACCACATCGCCGAGAAAAAGACCACTAGTCCAGACCGATCAATGAAGTCTGTTTTAAATATAACGGCATAACATAGGACCGTGCCACATAAATAAATTAGAATACTGTTATTACATAATGTAAGAAGAATATTGGATAGGATTCCCAAGCATGGGGTCTTTGGTGCCGTCCTGAAGGAAACCATGTAACTATCACCTCCGTCCCTCACCAATATTGTACCATACACAACTGTAGAATGAATATATTTAGCAGCTTAATTTGCAATATCCACTATTTTACTTTTGCCTGTGAACTTACTTCACGTTGACGATAATGATGAGTGAACCTGTACCAATGGGCTCTAATTGGGTGTACTAAAACATTGAACAACTGCAACTTTTAGTCAGAATACAAGCCACGCATCCAATTAGGCTCCGAAAAGCATCTCTGCCCAATCTTACACACTCTAATACAAGATGAGTTATTCTTGCAAGCAATTTGGTTGCATGGTCCTCGCCTGGATTTACTGATTTTGTATGCTTTCTGTATGGTACCTAATAAGCATAAAAATGAAAGGAAACAGTTCCTGCTGAAAATCTGAAATCAAACAGCAAATCTAGGTGATATACAGCAGCATCTGCAAAGTGGAAAGATGGGTTAACGATTTTCCATGTGTTAATCTGCCTTTTCTCTCTATTTCCAACATTTTCTATTTGTATTATTTTGCAAAAAAAAAAGATTAGCATAAATAATTCACAACATGTGGAAGGGATGGCAGGGAACAGTTCGTAATGATGCGTTTACGCTCCAAAATCATACATAAATACTCGCAGAATCAGTCGGAAATTTCTGAATTATGCCCAACTTGCAGTGTATTTCCATGACTAGCTGCCGTAGGACATCGCTTTGTGTCATTTATCCCATTTCATGTGGGATAAATAGCTTTAAATCACAGCAGCCGTTTGAAAACACGTTTATTGGAATTTACCAGATTAACTCATCTCTCCGATTCAAATTTCAAGTCTGAATTCCTTCAGCAATAAAGCATTATAAAGTTGCGGGAGGCTGTTTTCAAACCTGGTTGAATACCAGTGGTTTTGCATTAATTTACTACTAAGCTAATAAGTAGGTTTCGTTTTGTTATGCTAAGCTTTATTGCTTTCTTTTATCGGAATAGTGTTTTCACCAAAGCGCAGACAAGGCATTCTTTGATGAGGGAATTAGTGCTCTATTATTCCCCTATTATTCATAGCACACTAGAATATGTAAGTACCTGAGGGTGTAAAAGGAGAACAGAGTCTATTGCAAAGTGTTCGGCTTGTTTCTTTGTACAGCTGAGTATGAGATGATAAACCGCTTAATACACCGCACTAATTGGATGAGAGCAAAGAGATGGGAATTAGTGAATCCGAAGGAGATCGTGCTACCAGTTTCCAATGCAGCTTTCTTCCGTCTTTCTTTCACAACTTCAACAGCTCCAAAGGCGGCAGAACCTCCCCACCCCCCTCCCCCCCCAGCCAACCCTTCTAAAAGACTGTGTGTTTTGTATAGAATTCTGCGCCTTAAACAGCCCTGGGTTAAATGGAACACGCATACTGGATATTTGGCATTTTAATAGACTATACTACAAAATTAACCGGAGGTTTCAAATATATTTATTGCGTTTCGTCTAATGGTAAGAATAGAAAGATGCAAAACAAGACAACACTTAAATGCGTTTTCACTAAACGTACATTATTCATACATGATTTCATTAATGCATACAATATATTATGCCTCCATGTGTTAAACTTTAATATGTTGTTTTTTTTAAGAGATCTGAGTATATAAAATTAACTTGTATCTGAATCATATATTCCTTTCCACATTAACCAATACATTTTCTACATGTTTACATATATACAACAGTATTTCTACCTATATACATGCATGCAAATGTACACATGTTTATATAGACGACTTGTCACGCTCCTTGAAATATCTCCAAATCTGAAAGCTGGTTTTGGGAACAGATGGTGGGAAGCTTGGCAGTGAATGGAGGGAGAGTTGGGTTTGTGCGATCGCGCTGAAAACTGGCTCCCTTGCAATGCCGTGTTAAAGAGTTACTGGAGGCTGAAGGCAACACAAAAACGCCGGGGAGGTTTGCTTAAGGTTGGGGGTCACAGTCGTCGTGTTATGTAGCAAGAATTCCCAGATATTAGGGCCAAATTGGGTTGCTATTCATTAATAATGTTCACAATAAGATTAAATCATTCTGGAAAATCTCATAAAACCCTCTAAATACGCTTCACTGCCTCTTTCAAACGAAATCATTCAACACTTGGGGAGGTTTAGATGAGGAGAAATTGGTTTCTTTGCTAATGCCTTTTTTTCAAAGACACTCAGAGTTGATCATGCGTGACATGTCAAATGTTTAATATAGACTTGATGGGAGTCATCGGCCGTTAACATGTGATATTTATGGTGAATATTTAGCAAAGAATGGCTGCTTTACCAGCTGCGAAACATGAAAGAATAGTCTGAGATCTACGTGTTTGTACCATCACTGTGAGGTGGGATTAGTTGTAAAGCGAGGCGAGTGAGAGGGACATGCTTTCATTCGGCCACAAGAACTTTAATCCACCAGGTAATTTCACGCAATTTGATTTAGTGCTACAGAGTGGAGTCAGATGAGGAAAAACTGACTTTAAAAAGCGTTCATTAAGTGAAATAATGGCATGGGTCCTGGTATGATATCAACCACTTTACCAGAGTGTATGTCACTCGAAGTCGGCGTTGTTAACAGGCTACCTGGTCAAAAACGGTTAAAGAACTGAATGCATCGTAGCACAGAGTGGGGCTCCTGAGCCACCCCAGGCGATGCTTAACTCGGAGTTGACCACCACGGTGCAAACCATCACCTTAGGAAACGGAAGGCTGCCACCACAACATAGATTGAAATAGTCAGTCCGATGGGTCAGTGCTTGAAGTGATACCGATAATTGGAATCGGAAACAGAAAGAATTTCCAAGATCTGAGCACCTACATAACAAACTTCGCTCGCACTGCAATTTTTATAACGCATTTCAGTTCTGTTTTTTGCGAAACAAAAGGTGTCAGGTCTGTTCAGCACGCACTTTATATCCAAAAAATATTTTAAAAGATATTGTGTAGATCATTCATAACTCCATTATTGAAGAAACTCCCATGAATGAATTGAAACAGAGGGGGTTTAATTTAGCCACATTAACAGTCAATGCTTGGAAGTGTGCTGTGAAAAGCTAAACTGGCGGGAAGTGATAAAATTACCGGGTTAGCACAAAATTCAGAGGCTCGATATTGCCAGTCTAGCACCATGATCAAATTGTTCGATCTACTTTTATAAAGGCTGTCATCTATTTTGATTATTCGTGTCAACATCAGGAGTTATCGCTCCCTCATTCACCAGAGGCTGACGGTTTCAGTGGCAAAACCCAGCGGTTATTTTATTTTGAAACTTTATACTCCCGCATTTCAGCCTCACGTACTCCAAGATGAAGCTTTTGCAGGTGGATTTACACTTGTATTAACTTGAACTAAATCGTATTGTGGCATATAGAATATGATACTAGCCTGGTTTTAATATTTATGCTATTTGTACTTGCTCTGTACCATCTCAAAGGTGATTTGAATTCAGGTGGCGGCCTTTTCTGGCGCCTCTACTCCAGGAAGCAGGTTACCAAGTAAACGTAACGCATCGAATCATCCACTTAAGCGGCCCACTGCCAGCGAGACCTTTCACGGTAGCTCGCATTAAATGTGTCTTGGTTGGCCACTAATTGGCGACGATAGTCAACCCATGCGGAAGGCGGCAACTAGAGGCACCGTCACCAAGGCACGTCATGGCGAAATCGTTAAACATCAACATTTAGTAATCGAGGTGACTCATTATCACACACACTGGAAGATATGGAAGCAACCTTTGCATGTTGACAGCAAATGAAGGGGACCGGGGGGGGTGGGGGTGGGTGGGTGCGGGGGTTGGTATTAATGTTTTAATTGCTAAGAGACATTTAACATGATAAATCAAGGACGTATTCAGATATTGAAAATGAATGAAAGTAAAACTCTTTTTAACTTACACTAGTCACTTACACTTAGGCTGCTGAGCAAAGTTCATGCGGTTTTTGGGAAACCGCCTTTTCTTGGTAATGTCAACAACGTAAGAGAGGGAATATTACTGGCAGCATTCTGGCAATGTTCATTAAAACAATGGTGTTGCAGGAAAGCGCTAAAAGGTTTAAGTAATGCTGTCCCAGTGTAGAATTACTTGTCAGAGTTGTGAAAGTGCCAGTATTCCCTCAATAGCCTCAAATTGGAATCTGGGTCCAAAGAACATTGTGCTCTATTTAAATGTTATCTGTGTTATTATAGCTGTTATTCTTCCTCTAAATTAACAAGAGAGATATTTTAATTGCGTTGCAATGTTGTGCTTATTAACTATCACACTTTTAAATTAGCCAGCACATACACATATGCAAGCGTGATTTGTGAATGAATGAAACTAGCCTGAAACGGAACGGCTGGCTGGAAACGCCTTCCTGTTGTAGAGCCTGTGTGTCACCATACCGTCAGACACAAACCTGCCAGAGTCCGAGCGTACACAGTAAATCGGGCTGGTTAAAAATTCTTTATAATCTGACTACGCCTATACTGGGCGGAAACAAAATTGGCACTTGACGAAGAGTTACTTCAAATTGTGATTTTTGCGTAGATAGCATTGTATTGATAAATCGTGAGTTCGCGGTGGGTAAATGCTCAATAATATTATAAGCACTCGGGATTTGGAATAAGCGCTTTCTCCAATTAGCTTGTTAAGCATAACATTTTATTTTAGAGTGTCGCCACTCTTCTAGCCCATATCAAGAAGTTACAACAGTACACGTAATATAGCAAGTTGCTTTTTATAAGGTTTTCGAAACCTCTATAGTTAATAAGTTAAATAAAATGTTTGTCCATAAATAGTTATTCTACGAACCTAATACATCCACAACACTGTATAAGAACTGCCTGGTAATTCTAGAGAATAAACTTTCACAACACGCTGAGTGCAAATTTTCATTTTTTAAAAAAAAATGTACAATTATTTTCCTTGGAAATTCTGAAGAACGACCATTATGTACAGAAATCAATCACAGTATAGTGACATCAGCAGTCCACTCGGATTGGCAGTATTTTGTCCCTTTGGTTTAGTAGCGAACCGCTGGTTGGCTACACTGACTATATATATATATATATATATAGATATACATAGAAAAATCCAGACGTAACCAACGTGTTTATGCCCATGTGTGTGCTATACAACCGGTCCGCAGCAGAAAGTCAAACTTATTTCATTCAGAAACAGTATCCCTTATATCGGGGCCACCAAGCCTGGAATTGGGAAACTATCAAATCTATATCCGTGTGTTTTGAATACATTTCATCCTTTTTTTCAGAACTGCCCTGATTAGATCCAACCCTAGCGTATTAAAGAAAGTTTCTCTCAGTGATCACGTCTGGTATATTCTTAATCAGGCTGTACTACTACTATCTCCCTCTCTCCGAGAAATATGAATGGTAGCAAAATCACAAATCTTAGATGTAGACAATGTCATTGTTCTGTTTTTTTTTATAAAGTGTGGCCTGTTGATGTGATGAAAGGGATACTGACTCTACGGGCATGCACAGTCTGAGAACCCAATCCACGCTGAGTAACTGGTCCTCTCTCTGAATTTGGTCTTGATCAGCAACGTGTGCGGAGCTCCTTGGTATGTATTCAGCACACTTCCTTGCCGGTGGAGGGTGCGGGAAGGATGTTGAGTTGTGTGAGTTGGGCGGCATGTTCCTTGGCTTTGAGTCTGAGTGCTGCGATACTGGACGCTCGTCTGTCTGCTGCTGCTACCGCGGGGTCTGAGAGGGCGCCGGCTTGCACTCCCCCTTCTGCCCCCGGGGCCGACTGTCTCAGCAGGGCAGGGCCAGAGGCGCCTGTCAGCGGAGCTACTGTCGAGAAGAGCCTGCAACAGACAAGGATTTTCGACATTATAATAAGGGAAAGCGTTTTAAATCAAAAAATGATCAGCTGGTTTGGTGACGGGTGGGATACTACTGAATATGAAGGCTGCATTGTTCAGGGAAACATTGGCCTGCGCAATGCGTCAAGTAGCGCAGGACTCACATCTTATCAGACTTGCACATTACAGGCCTGACTATATAATTCATTATGATGTAGGAGAAAGCAGGGCGGTTACAGATGTGGTAAAGAATTTGCCTTTAAAGTATCAGTTCATCGCCAGAATTTGCCTATTGTCAATCTGTAAGCTTTGCGTGTGATGAAGTTGGACTATTGCTAAGATTAATATTGCAGGGATATGGAATCACAACTGCACAGGAAAATTACTTGGGCAGCTACAGTTTAGTGTTGTCTGAACTCCGGGGGTTCACGTTGATAACCCGTCACAGTCCCAGCTAGCCTTATCACTTTTTTAAATGATCTGCTAGAATGGAATCACTTTAGGCTCCAGTCTATGATATAGAATTGCTCACATCCCATGGCGGCTGCAGTAACGACAAGAAATGCTCATTCAGGAGACAGAATTCTATGATTCTAATCATCGAATAGAAACGTTAACTCTCTTTCTCTCACCACAGATGCTGCCAGACCTGCTGAGCATTTCCTGCTAGTTTGCTTTTTATTTCAGATTTCCAGCATCCTCGGTATTTTCTTTTGCATTAAAGTTTAATTCACTGTTATTTCTCTTCCAGGACTGCCCACCTTCAATGATACACTCGGTATTTGGCACAGTAGCAGTGTGCTAGCACATGATGCAATGGCCCAAGCCATCTTTCAGCAAGGGTTCTGAAATGCTAACCCTTTTCACATTAGTGAGCTGGCTGATGTATCACAACTTTGGACCACACACTTTCTTTATTGATCACAAGTTGTTGTTAGGTTACTCTACGAATCAGCTAGCAGCAACCATGACCTCATCCATACGCATTACGGAGGGAACAATACACTGTGAAATTAGTCTTATGTTTTGCCTATGTAAATATACTGACATTGATTTCTCGTATTTTGAGTGCTAAAAGATACACTTCGTGTTCGTTCCTCCTGAAAGCGAACCAACAAATCAATTATTTTGCCCTGTCCTCGCGTGATAGATACAACAAAACATGGGGCAACTTTCAACACACACAGCTCATATTCTTCCATCTTGATTGAAATAATTAGTGCTTTATATTTCACACCTAAATGATTTATTAAAACCAGATAAGCTACTTTAAGATTGAATAATAGAAAAGGACTTTTTTTTAACAAAGTCAAGAATAACATGCGGGATTTGTAAAGTTACTTTGGTGACCATTTCCGGTAGATTTACCACCGTCAGTCCCTTCCCTTGAAACGTGTGTTTATTGTGACTTCCCTCAACAAGTATAACACATTGGATTTGGGATGGTTAAAATATCGAAGTATTTAGCACATCCCAGCTCTCCTATCACAACAAAGGGCACGTGGGTGATGAGGAACCATGAGGTTAGCTATAAAACAGGATTATAAGCACACACAATCATGCATGTAAGCATGATTTGATGTCCACCATGTTGCTGCTGAAACTCCGTACCTCTCAAGTGCTGGAGCCAATGGTGTGTCTCAATGCTACAGTCAATAGGCTGCTCACCATGCCTGCTGGAGTCGAGCTGCTGTCCACCTAATAGAAGCTTAAACAAAGGTTTGGCCAGCTCTGAATAGGGCATGGTAAGGAATTGGCAGAATTTCACTGAAGTTGTGTTGATTGCATGTCCGCACTTCTGGAGAGGGAAATTGGAACGCGGTCACTCCTCTGTGGCAGATTTGGTAATCCAATACTCAGGCCAGCCAGGTCCACTGTTGTCCATTGTTAATGTTAACTGTTAATGATCCAACAGCCGAATTTGCTCATTAATGGAATCTTCAGGAGTTGACTGTCACCATGGATTGGGATTGGTTCCACTAGGATACTACTAAGTAATGTAGATTTAGGTAGTAAACTCCTTTGCACCTTGGGGTTACCGAAGTCAACCTGTCCTAAATTCTTTAGATTTAAGTGTGAGGGTTCCTGAAGTGGAGAGAATGTCCACTCCATATTAGGCTTGAAAACGATGGGTTTCTGCGCATGCCAGATTCCTGCCTGGCCAAAACCAGTTTGAACTCCCAAATAGTGCGGTGTGGAACAGTCGTGCACCTGAGCAGTTGGGCACGGAGGGTACGGTGTGGGGTGGACTACACACGAGAACTGGGTGTAAGAATAAACCTTTCAAGCATTACATACATATCTTGTGCAGTAAGTAGTGGAATGTACGGAATCTTGGATTCGTGTGCATCGTTGTGAAATCACTTTTCTCTTCATGCTCTACATTCCTTGTGTCCCATACAAGCTGCAGCGGATTTGTGTGGCTTTCCAAATGATCCGACTGATATTAAATTATGTCACACTGATTATGCCACACATTTCACAGAGATTTCAGGTGACCTTGCCAAATAATTTTCATGTCAGGGTAAGCGACCAAATGATTAACTTTGAAAGATAAAATATATGTAGTTGGGATGATCGAATTGTTAAATTGGCCTTGCTTCGTTTTTTCTCCTACCACTGGTCCGTCCATTGTTACCCTATTGCCACTTTCAGTTTCACTTTACAATAATTAATAACGAATAAATATTCCAGATTTCTTCATTTTGCTAAATCCGATCTTGTTCAAAAGCAAAATATAGCGCTGATAATGTGGGTGACCAAAGTCACAATCTAAATACTGTCTTGCACTGACAATCAATGAAAAAAGCTACCTTCGAATATTTTAAATCTGGACTGCAAGAGAATATTGCTGCAAAGGATAGAATTTATAAATGCTGTGATACAGAACGTCTTGTTCAAAGCCTGTCCTTGACTGTGTTAACTAACACATAAGCTGTGCAGCAACAGTAGTTTCCAATAAAAATTTGGTCTGGTCCGGTCTATTCCTAAGCTTTGCTTTCCATTTGAGAAATCCCTCCAGAGATATTGGGACATGAGGTAAACTGCATTCTTGGTGCCAGGGGCCCGTGCGGAGTTCTGCACCCATTCCCTCGCATAGGTAGATGTGGGACTCGCAATAATTGTTGCGGCTTCTTGCCGTAGCCCTTGTCCTTCAGTTTATCATGAATCATTGGGAGGTCTTAGTTACTGTATCTCGGACATTTGAAAATGGGCTCGACTCTCCTCTCCCTCTCGCACACACACACTGCTC
Organism: Cetorhinus maximus; assembly: GCF_964194155.1. Lineage (NCBI taxonomy): Eukaryota > Metazoa > Chordata > Chondrichthyes > Lamniformes > Cetorhinidae > Cetorhinus > Cetorhinus maximus. The sequence continues at coordinate 53,522,814 of NC_135894.1, forward strand.
GCAGCTGCTCGAGTGTTTTCGTGGTTTGTTATAAAATATTTCTACTCTCATTGATGCTGTTGTTAGTGAGCGATTGTTTAATGTGCTGTTTTGGGTACTGGACTTGTTGCTTTTAAATATGGTTGTGTGCAGCGGATTTCGAAGACTATTCGCCTGTCGCTAGCTTTGATACATTTCATGTCAGATTAGTCGTGACACCGATTGATATGTTTTTCCTATTATCTTGCTGACTTTTAACATTTTAGGGTATATTACTGTTGGTATTCTAAAACAAGAGTTTACCATTGACTTTGTCTATTCTGTTTACTTTTGGTTTGTAGCTTGTTCTTTCCCAGTTGAGTTTTAGCTGCTGATTATGAACGAATTGCCTTTTTTTCCCTTGTTCACTGCGCCTGATGACTGGTTCACTTGGTACTCCTTGTCCTTGTGGCTGCTGTTGTTGCTCCTGGAGGGGGCGGGGGATGGGGGAGGGTGGGGGGTTGCGGGAGGGGCTCTGCTTGAAGCTCTTACCTGCCGAAGTGCGGAGTAATGAAAGGATTTCTGAACATGGCCGCTCCCAGGAAGGTGCCGAGGCCTAGCGGGGCCCCGCTGGGGGGAAGAGCAGCGGTGCCTGGTGGAGGTGGGAGCCCGGGGAAGGCGGCAGCTGCGGCTGCTGCTGCGGCGGCGGCGGCTGACCAGGCGGACTCGAGGCTCGGGTGGTGTCCGAAGGGACTGCCGTCCAGGTAAGGTCCCAGCGGGTGGCCCGCTCCCAAGGGGCTGGCGAAGGGCAGGCCGCCTGGGTGGTTCTGAGCTCCGGCTTTCTCTCGCTTTCGCCACTTAGCTCTGCGGTTCTGAAACCAAACCTGCAAAAAGATAATATTAAGTTCAAAAAAAAAATCTGAAATTGAAGTACAGAGAAAAGTGTAACAGGAAATGTGAAATCACTTTAAGGTTACATCCAACAAAGCAAATGACACTGAAGGTTAATGTACACAAACTAATTATAAAATTGAAGTCCAGCAATTATTTTAACGAAATTGACGTTCGCTCATTCAAAACTCGCTAATTTCATTGTGGCGTTGCTACCACTTCCAAATAGAAACGTAACAAAAAGTGTATCTTAAAACCAGGTATCAGCATTCTGGAATAATTAGAAACATTTCAATGTGGCGTGAGACACAAACCCCATTGCACATATTCACTCCACACATATTGATTCAGGCATCAGCCGACATCCTTGTACAGATTCCTGACTTTTTCCACAGAAACATCGAATACATTATGAATACAAATAGTGAAGCGATCAAATATTGGATTAGAAAAAATATATTAATACATCAAACATCCCTCGCCAATTCTGAGATAATGTACCCGTACAGCACGAGGTTGCCGATTTTAGTAATCGAGTTGCCGCATTGAAAAGGTAAGCGATTCTTTCTTCACAGCTCATGTCATCGTTATTAAATTGGCCTTAATTAATACATTGGTTGTACTTCATAGATTAAACAAAGAGGCGAAGTCAAAATAAAAATAATGCATTACAATTAATTTTACTAGGAACGTCTCCTAAGTTGTATTGAGTCCAAACGAGCTTTTGTAAAGAAGGGGGAATAAAAGTTATTTAACTTTCCCACGACTGCCTGAGCGGAAAATAATCATTCCTGGCTGCCTGTCACGTTACGTATTTGACAATAGAACAATGTGTCAACAGAACGAGGGAGAATCTCATCATTAGCCCCTTTAATGCAAGAAGCTGTTGTGTATTAAATGAGCCATATGGAATTTATTAGGTCTTATCAGCGCTCGATTGTAACTGTAAAGTGATTTACTCGGCCTTTACCTCCCAACATATGTTTTATGTTCCTTGTGCTCGCAATAAGGCACCAATCATAATGTTTATCGTCGCTTTGGTTATGAGGACTTCGAGAGAAAATGCACTGTAGTGTGGGCCCTATCAACTTTAACAGCACTTCACTTCTGCACCCTTACATTACATTCTCTGAAAGCGAAGGAAATTAAATCTTATGTTACTGTTTTAATGCTTTCGGTTGCCGTGGTGCAAAAGCATTTCCATTATTCATATTTGCGCAGTCACATCTGTAGAAAGTCTGACATCGATCAATATATTGTACCTGGCACAATCAGACAGGGTTAGGATTGCATAGCCGGGACTATCTGCCCGCATACTTTATTATTAATAATAAGGTCGATATTAACTAATGGAAAGAGAAAAAACCCCTACAATTTGACACGAAAACATCCAAGTAAATACATGTAACCATCGATGGAAGAACTAGGCTGAGAACCATCTATCCACACGTACTAGTTGCAACTTACTTGTACTCGTGCTTCTGTTAAATCTAGCCGCATCGCTAGTTCCTCCCTGCACAAAACACAGAACGAAGTGAAAATACAGTTCACACACTTCCATGCTTCGCAGTAGCTTTTTTTGGAAAGCTAATACTGGGTATCAGCAGCAGGAAATATGAAGCGTTCTAAATGAGGATTAGACATAACCTAGCAGCTATTTACGGGCGCTCTTCAATCTTTCCTGTTTACATGGGCCATAAAATAGGCTAGACCAAGTATGCAAACATCGAGCAAGTCAAGCGGCTCATATCCAACATTGTCAAAAATGCAAGAACTGTTACAACCACCAGAATATGTCATTATTTGATTTAGGAAAACGCAATTTTCAATATCAAAAGGAAACGATTTATAAATCTGGGAAGTATATTGCACTGCAAATTCACTTAAAGTGGCCAAAACGATTACATATGCTAATGATTGTTTTCCCCCACTCTTATCCATAACTCACCTGATAACAGAAAAGACAATTTTTAAAAATGTAAGTCCCATTGTTCCACTTGTACCGTGTCCTGGAGTGGCTTTGAAAACTATTCGGTGTACATCCGTTTACTGTCAGTCACTGGACTGAGTGTGTGTGTCAGCGGAATCAGAAAGGTTTCTAATGCGCACACGGACTTTGAGAGCTTAGAGTTTCACGCACCGCATTCTTTTCAAATGAGAAAGATCGAAGGGCTAATGTTTTGAAATGTGTGGGGTGAAGCACTATGCAAAGACTGGGCTGCCGGGTGGGGAACGCTGGGTGGCGAGCGCCCAATGTTAATCTGGGCGGCTATTGCGTTGATAACGGGGGCACTGGCGAGTGGAGAACTGGAGAAGTTATCAGCCTCCGATAGATTGTGTGCCGCATGTCCCTATCATTTGTCCCTTTGCATGGTTACGGACAACACACAGCAGCGAGTCTGAATCCAGTTAGAAGCGATTACAGGCTTATCGCTGTACCAATTACCTTTTCAGTCTGCGAGTTTTGTTTTTCTGAGTTTTGTTAGAGTTCTTTAATGTTTATACATACCTGGTGAAGACATCTGGGTAGTGTGTTTTCTGAAACGCTCTCTCTAGTTCTTCCAGCTGGTAGCTGGTGAATGTAGTCCTATATCGCCGCTGTTTTCTTTTTAACATGCCTTCTTCTGAGTCACTGCCGGCTGATAAACACAGGCTGTCCTCCCCATCCTTCACATCCACGTCCGTCTGGGCCTCCTCTACAAGCTTAGAGGACAAGTCATCTTCAACCGCGTCCTCTTTGGCGTCTCCTTCGAACGACTTGTCGGTGGGCTCCACCGAACCTAATTCTGGAGACTGGGACAAGTTGGGCGCGCTGTCTCCGTGCGTTTTGCCCAAGCTGAAGTTTTCTTTGTAGGATTTACTGCGGCTGATGCTGACTTGCGGAGCCTGGCTGATCTTCAGATCGGTGTTTCGGAACGGCTCGGAGGATCTGTCTCTTTCCAATTTCTCGTTACCAATCTCGTTAAATCCCCGGGGGTCTAAGATTTTACCTCCCAGACCGTACAGTCTTCGGAATTTAGGGGGGAGATGGAGTTCAGAGTCAAATGACATGTTTTCCTTGGGCGATCCTATGTACAAAGGCACAAGAATTCATAAATCAACCATTTAGAGGGAACTCGAAATCACCCTCTCACAAAGACTATTTACTCATTAGCTACACTTTACATCGTTTCATGAAATTCTACATTGTGCAGGCTCATTGCTGGAACACACCCGATTTATCCGCCAGGCAAAGTCATAAACTAGGGCGAAATGTCGGTAGAGACTTTCGAAAGTCCTCCATTTACTGTAGTTTCAGAGTCTGGGGATAGCAAATAGTTTATGTATAGAATTAATGCAAATTGTCCCTCCCCCCCAGCCACCCGACACTGTCTCAATCCATAAAGGAGAGCAGATCACCAGAACAGGCCGCGAGAATCGGGGCTTTATTGGAGCAGAGAGGCAACAGGGGAAGTTTCTATTCTGTGTCCAGGATAATAACACTCCTAAAAGAACCAACTTTAAAGAAATGATCAGTCCATTTTAGGAGATTGGAAGGAACTCTTGCTTCACGCGGTAACTGAAATTCAAATACCCTGCATGATGTATACTCGAGTAACCCATCCAAACTCTGCAGAGAACCGCATCAGATCTCCGTCGCACTTTCCTGTTAGAAAAGCAGTTATGCCGGAACATTCCCATTTCAAATTAGCGAATATCCCTAATGTCTGCAGACTGTAAACCATTTATTCCCATTTGCAGCTAATACCACCCCCATTAAGAAAGTTATTTTGAGACGTCCTTTGATTTTACTGTAAATATGGAATGGGGATTGAAAATTCACCGCCCTCCACCATTTGCATTCTGTCAGAAACACTTATCAACTTTAACCTACTTTCCTTCTCAAAATCTTAACTGAAAAAAACTTGATTTCACTGAATCAATCACCTGTTAGTTTAATTCAAAATCAAATGTTTTTTTTTTAAAAAACCCCACAGATCTCCTAAATGTTTCCCCCAAGTCCCTCTCCATTGAATAGAGGTAAGGAGAGAAGAGGTGAAAAGTTCCTTTTCCGAGCTCATTTCACTCGAAGGCGCAATGGGATGTTTGGTGTGTTTATCGATGGCATATTTGGAAAGTAACCAATCGCAAACACGCCATCTCTATTCAATCATTTTAAATAAAATAACATCAAACAATTGTTCTGCATGAATCGATAGTAAATTCGACATTTTCTGCAGTAGTTAGGTATCCCTAGCCTGAACTAGAAAGTATTCCCACTATTTCAAAATGTACCGAAGTGTTTGAGACACATTTTAAACAGCACACGTTCTTCAAACAATACTGTGCAGAGTTGCAAACCAGACACCGATGCTTTGCACACTGGAATTGTAGGGCCAACACTTCTGGCTCTTGGCAGAAAAGTCCGAAATTAGTTTTTTTTTGCTTAAAAGTGCACTGGATCTTCGGTGCTATAATCCAGTGAAGTTTTCCACCCTACCCCTGGGGGGGAAGCTCCTTACCTTCACTGGCTGTGTCCGGCTCATTTCTAGCTGTGAGAAGCGGCAATGCTTGGGCTCCAATACATCTGATCTTGCAGGGGCTCCTCCTGCCCAGAATACTGTCGATGCAGTAAGAGGAGAGCAAAGTTGGAGATTTACTTTTGCACTCGGATCTCTCGCAAATCTCCTCCTTGTATTGAGTTGTCATGGTTCGAGCCTGAGTTCTGGGTTGTCGGAGGCTACGATTCCCCCACTTGTACAGCAATCGCTCTTGCTCTGATCGAGGCACTAATGACATTTGTATTGGGCTGTAATTGCTTTCCTCTCGATTCTCCAATACACGTGCTGAAACCTCTGTGATTGGCTCAGGGAGGTCTGGGGAGCCTCTTTTTTTTACATTCCACCAACACGAAGTTTGGGCGAACAGGAAAACGCGATCTGGTACTTGAAGGAATGAACCTCGTTAAAGAGGCCGGCTCCTCTTGATAGAGTTGTTTCAAGCGGCTGTTACAGCTCTCAGGCGGTGAGGCTGAACAGATGACTTACCCGAGCAGATGCCTGCTGTAACACGCAAACCTCACCTGTTAACCGACTTTTCAATACTTCAGTCTTGAAAAATTGTGGTGTGCATCCGATCGTTGGGAATTACACCCTGGAAACATAAATTAAGATTAAGATTTTATAGGTCAGGGTACGTTTCATATATATCGTAATAATCCATCAAGTTTTCTGTGTCTTAACATTTATGAATTGTAACTTAAGGGAAAGTGCTGAATTTATATATTTCACAAAAAGAGCTCGGACCAATCTGATGTATTTAATGTGGAAAAGGGATGCATTTTTGGATCTAATCTGGAACTAACTCAAACGCCAATCCCGCTCAATCAGCTAAATATTGCGAATGAATGAATTGTAATTGGGTCAATGTGATTCACTGCCTTCTTAAAGATTATGTGCTGCTGACCTGAAGTGATATTTCTCCATCTGTTGACAGAATGCCCAGGGGATTTTAATTGTTTTTTGAAACGGTTTAAAGAATTTCAGCCCGTGGTCCCGCATAACGTCCGCAAACCCGGCACGCTGAATAATCCGCAACAGGACTTTGTAACTACCCCCTCTTCACCCATCAAATTAAAGGATAGATTAACTTGTAATGTGATATATTAAACGTTCGTATTCGTGGCTAAATGTGTTTTACAATAATACCGATTGTCGTGATTTTTGTAAGATATGGATCTGGTCAGTGAACGTGATCTATACTGTCAGGAATGTGATCTGGAGTGCAGAGTTGATCAATGTTGAGATTCTGATCATTTCATAAACTGATCCTGTAAAAAGGCCTTTATGAGAAATAATAAGTTATATGGACCAGCCAAATGGCTCAATCCTAGGAACTCCACTCGGCTATTCGGTATGAAAATTCACCTGATTACACTGCGTTCACCCTCATCGACTGTTCAGTGTAAATGGCGTATTGCAGATATTTCGCAGCGGAGAATTTAATGTTGCATGTATAATAGCACTTCACGATAAAACGGCGCATTGCGCGACTTCCTGGGGGGGGAAAAAGCCTGAAACCTTTTGTTTTTCTAGCTCAGATCTAAATTTAATTACACAGCGGAAACAACCAGCTCAACTACATATCAACATTATAGCCCCAAACAGCATGCGCTCCATACTCCCTTTCCATTTGAGATTGTCCGCTTCGTGCCGTTAAATGCCGTCAGTTTTCAAAAAAAACACAAAGAATATGGTGCAACTTTTGGAAAGTAGTCTAGCTGCAAATACATATCTCTGAGCTAGAATTTCCGACTAGATTTTGGGCAATTGCGGTTTGAGGAAACTCATCATAAACGAGAGAGTGAGAGAGATGGGAAATGACACAGTGATCAGTGAGAGACGGAAGCTCGACTGTGAAAAGGTATGTCTCTCTCTCCCTGTCTCCCGCCCGCGACAAAACTCCCGCATTTATCCGCAAAGCAAACTAACTGCAGCAGGGATGAAGAAAGGCTGTATAATCTAGAAAATACTGAGGGGTCTTGTAGAATAGGTTCGCTTGAACATATACACATTTTCAACGCATGTACGAGCTAAATATGGGGAAAAAAAAGATAATTATACAATAAAGGTAAATGTAAATATCGGTAAACCATTATTAAAACAAGACGAGACACGCTGATTCACATTTATTCACGTATTTTAACAACTATTTTTTTAAAAACCCCTAAAAATATTTCACTATTTCATCACACACTGCTTCAGGATGCAAAATAAACTCTTTTTGACCAAAATGGAGCGGCACTGCTTTTCTGGAGAAACAAAAACATTTACAAAAATGAATCATATTCACGTTTATCCGTGTGGATTACTGGCATAAAGGAAGCAATAGCAGCTTCCACTGCCTGAAATAATAATAAGGCTTTAGTGTACAAACAGATTTGTCCTTCTGTAGGAGGGTATGCCTGTAAATTCGAGAAAGACATGAGCTCGATTAGGACACGAGGAGAATGTGTACACTGAAGCGACTGGGTGTCATCCGAGCACAGTGTCCCGGGAGCTCAGCAACATCTCATATCCCAATTAGCAAAACACCACGCAAAGGTTTAATATTCGTTTATTTGCTGGGACCAGGGGAGTTGGATAAACATGCGGATTTGCCCGAGAAAGAAGTGGAACATGATGCTGGGTTTGTGCTACTCTCTGAGCTCTGATTGCTCCTTTCTGTAAACGAATAAAATTGACGTAAATGCATCGACTCGGCGATTAAAAGTGCCAGATATGTTAATACAAAGTGCGTTATTAACACTCATAATTAACTCCTCGCTTGTAATCGAATGTGTCAGTCTTACACAACACAAGTAAAGGCAGATACAAGCTAATGACGCTGGAACCAATGGGTGCTGACTGTTTGATTATTATGCCATATTGAAAATATTTTTTAAAGAGCTAAATTCCTTCGAGGATAAGTGCCAGGAACATATGTTGTGGCTGATAACCATTGCTACTGAAATATTTAGTCAACAGTCCTTTGCCACCTCTACTTAGCTATATCTTTAGTAGTGTATTTATATTTGCGTATTTATATACAGTTATACCTCAAACAGCCGGCTGAAGGCTGCAGTGTGAACGGGCTAGCTCCCTAACTACTTTGATCAGATTCGCTCGATCTCCAAACGCCTCTTTGCCAACACATTCACCCCATTTCAATACAATCACAAAGAGACGTTTTGAAATATTTTTCTTAACTGCTATATAAATTGAAAATGAGCTAACGGAAGAAGAACAGGATGTAACCAAAATAAAAAACATTATTGCAAACAAGCCAACGGTGCATTCTATCATAGAAGCAAATGACAAACAAAAGAGAATTTATTTATTTCGTTTTAATAAATAAGCCAGTGGGGATTAATGTAGAAGGTCAGGAGTTAAACAATAAAAGAGAGCATGTTAAGGATGATGAATGCATTTAGAAAGCTGAGACCTGGCAAGGCGGCTGTGTTCTCTTTAACACCCCGAGCTAAAATAATTATTAATAATACGCAGTCGGTTGGGTCCTGCTAACCATCTTCACGTTTCATTAATCGATGGCGGCATCGCAAAACATTGGAGGAGAAATTCACGGAACTCCTTCAATCTCGTTTCACCTTTGCGCCACTTGTGTGACCTGATTGATCCTGAACTAAAATATGTTTCAATGAACTGCAGAATAACTAGAGGAACCTAAGGGTTCATTTACATGGCTGCTTGCGGCCTGTTTTTCAAACGCCACATTATGCATCCATACATCTATTATGACTGCATCTACAGGAGAGGCTACCTGTACAAGCAAACGATATAAAATTTGGATTCACACAGGTACACAGGATTTTTGAAAGCTGACAATCACATACACTCCCTGTGTTTAGGGTGACTGAGAATGGAACAGGGGCGGTGTAACTATTGATTTATTCCTGCCTTCAGCTAATGCTTATTTAGCATCAGTGCCTCACATTTGAAATATTTCCCCCCATCTCCCAAGATAAACCAGTTCAATATCTCTCTAAAACGTGCTTGCGCACCCACTTATAAAATGCTGCTATTATACAGCACAAAAGCTCAGGGGCATTAACGTGACATGCGCAAGAAGTAGAGTATTTAATATTTACTGTCCTCTGCCATTGTATAGAGATTATGTAGAGTTTTTTTTAAATCCTGGATTCAGTGCTTTGATTGTTACAAGTTAAATTCTATTTGTACTTTCTTCATTTCCTGTGGGTCCCTTTTGGCATTCAGACAGCTAACAGTTGTTTTCACGAGTGATGCCACTTCACCCGTAACAAAAAAATATACATTTCGTACGGGCGTTTCAGAAACCCTAATTCCATCCAGCTCCAGTGAAACGTTATGTACAAACTCAGAACCACCGTTTACAGATGACCAACTGGAATTCGAGCTGATGTGTTTGTTGCTCAGGTACAGAGCTTGACGGCGGGTTTCCCAAACTTCCAAGTCACGAAAGTCTGTGCTGAAATTTAAGCATCACTTAAAGCAGCAATATATCCACTAATGCATTGGGAATGGAAACAGAGTTCCACTGTTCACCCCACGGGCATCAAGCAAACAGTGAAACCAGTAAAAATGCAACAGATTATTCTGCGATAGTTGTAATTATATATATATGCTCGTAATGATTATATAAACTCAAAGATATTAGCCTAGTAGGGAACCGCAACATTTTACCCCAGCCCAGACTATTCCCGCTGTCAGCACAGTGATGCTTGCAGGTAATACTCAATGTATTGTTAAATTAAAACTACCGTTAAACGTTGAACAAGATTGCTAGCAGTGGTGAAATAACGAAAAATCACAGAAGTAAATTCACATAAGCATTGGTCACACTCCGACAAAAATTAAAAAAAGTTAAAATTACAAAACTTGCTAATCCCATTTTAACTCATAATAAATTATTTAAGACGGAAAGGGACAAGTGAGAAAGAAGAAACATCTACACCTACAATCATCACTCTTTTCCTACACAAACATATATAGTGTAGTTGAATGTATTTTCTTTATGTAATACAAAACTAGAAATAGAAAATAATTGCACTTTCTTACCAAGTGAAAAATAATACACTAGAAATTTGTCGTCAGCTTTGAAGCACATTTTCAATTTACTTATGATCTCTGAAAACGCTCAAAGTCTGCCACTGACGGCAGAATATTTCTGCGATATCGTCTGAATGAGGGCCTGGAAAAGGAACTTTGTTTCTCTCTTGCGAAGATGCAAAAATAAAGTGATGAGGAAACAAGATTTTCAGGAAACCCGGAATCATGCGTTTTTCAATGGGATGGCTCCATCTGGTGGCAGCAACAGTTAAGGACGAAACAACGAGGTACCGAAGATGCTGTACATTTACTTATATTGAAAACGGAAAATGCTTGAAATACGAAGCTGCTCATTCATATCCGTTAAAAGACAAACCATGAGGTTGTGTGTGTGTCGCGCGCGCTACTTTTTTTATACTGGCGGACTCAGAGAATGTAATTCCAACATTTTTATTGCAGTAATTGATGAAAGCACGCCAGAAATGAAAGCGGAGCCACTATAGTTGGCGACTATTACATCTTGCTATATCATCTAAACAGTACTGGATACGATTGCGCCACTTAGGTATGGTTCAGATAGTGATTTTTGATTACTTCAGGTAGTTTCTAATTTTTTTCTTTTGCTGATGAAGTTTTAACAATGGTTTGCATACAACCTGCAAATATCTTGCATTTATATAATTCCAGGTTCCTAGAACATCCCAAGGCACTTCACAGGTGCGTTATCAAACAAAAATTGAGACCAGCCACACAAGGATACACATTAGGTCAGAGGGGTAGCTTTTAAGGAGGAGAGAGAGATGCAGAGGTTTAGGGAGCAGAATTTACAGTGGGCACCAAAGCAATGGTTTAGTTTTCCTGATACTTAACTGAAGGAAATGTCTGCTCATGCAATGCTGGATTGGGTTGAGCAGCATAATAGGAGCGGGGCAGTGGAGGCGCTGAGAGAGGTGCGGTCAGTTCGAGTTTGGTATCATCAGTATAGATGTGGAAGCTAAGGTGGTGTTTTTGAATGATGTTGCTTGGGGGTGCTATGTAAAATAGAAATAGGAAGGTGGTGGGCAACCATAGAACCTTGGGGAACTCCAGAGGTAATTGTGCAGGATATGGAAGAGAAGCCATTGCAGGTCATACTCTGGTTACAGCTGGATAGATAGGAATGGAACTAGACAGGTACAATTCCTGAAAGGTCATATGGGCGGGAACATTAACTCTGTTTCTCTCTCCACAGATGCTGTCAGACCTGCTGAGTTTTACCAGCATTTTCTGTTTTTGTTTCAGGTACAATTCCACTCAGTTGGACATGGGGAGGAGGTATTGGAATAAGAGGGTGTGGTTAACCATATCAAAGGCTACAGAAAGGTTGAGAAGGATTTACCAGGGTCACAGTCACACATTTGTGATGTTCCAGTGCTTTGGCAATGGCAGAAACCGAATTGGACGGTTTCAAACATGGAGTTCCAGGAAAGATAGGCATGGCTTTGGGAGGCAGCAAACTATTCAAGGACTTTGAAGAGAAAATGAAGTTTGACGAGTAGGTGATAGTTTGAAAGAACTGAAGGTCAAAGGTGTGTATTTTTGAGGAGAGGGTTGATGATGACTGCAGTCTTGTTGGGGAGGAGGACAGTACCTGAGGGCAAAGAAACATTAACAATATCAGTTAACATGGGGCCAAGAAGGGATGTTGGGTGGTTGGGAGATGGGTCTCACAGACAAGTTGAGTTTGGAGAGGGCAAGAAGGGAGATAGGAAGGAACCTAGAGGAAGATGGGCTAGGTTTGGGGGAGTCTCAGAGGAAGCTTGGCCTGGTGGGTTAGAACTAGAACAGCAGTAGAAGCAGTGAATGAATGGTCTCAACCTTAGTGACAAAGATCTGCATGAACTCTTAGCACTTGTTGGCGGTGATGGTGGAAAAGGCAGGGGAAATAGGGTTAAGAAGAAGATTTATAGTGGAGAAGAGAAGTTGGGGCTCATTGTAACTCAAATAAAAGTCTGGTGTAAAATCCCCACTGAAATACACCTGAAGCACTCAGAAAGCACAATGTCAATCAAAATCTGTTCTGTTAGTGTCACTCCAGGCATCCTTGCCTCGCTGAGTGAGGTTGTACAAAATTGTGTAAAGTTTTCTGTAGTAATCTCTACCCAACGAAGATTAGGTTGAGACTGCCAAACTTATTCCATGTTGGATGCTCACAGCCAGATGGAAGAGAAAATTTCCATCTGAACATTCTGGCCTGGATTGGATTCTAGGTGCTCAAATGAAGAATCATGCACTGGAACAGATAATGCAGCTCTGGGTCAGCAGCCCTGGGGCTTCTGTGAATAAAGTGCAGAATGTGCCAGTGTTAGAATGACCTGACCTCAGACAATAATATTGCAACAATGCTTTTGGCATTGAGTACAGATTGTGCTGAAAATGCTATAGGTGTGCAAGGCTTGAACGTGAAGTCTCAGTAACGATGGAAGGGTTGCTTGCTACCTATACAGCAGCACCAGCCATTTGGAATGCTTTGAGGCCTTTGCAGACCACAGTGGACAGGAACTAGGGTTGCTCCCATTAGAGAGTGGGAATTTAACATTTGTCTTACGAGGTTTCCCCAAAGTGCCCATTGCAAAGTGACACTGAGCGATTGGAGCACTAACCTGTTTGGGATTTGGAAGCTTTCAGGTTCCTTGTACCCTGGTTGCTACCCACCACACTGCTTCGTTCTCAATACACCAGAGATGGAGTAAGGCTTGAAGCCAGATAATATTAGGCAAGAGAGATCAAAGTGTGATAGGATTTCAGGTGCTGAAATCTGTATTATATACATTGTTGTGTTGTTTAGTTCCTATAAAAGACCTATTTGGATATGACCTTGAAAACAAACAATATAGAAGGAGGACATTTTCCACTTTGCATTACTGAACCCAGTGCCAAATGATAATACTCGATATGCTTCATCCCAACCACAGTGACAGTTTAAAGGTATAATCATCTGATTTGTGTTTGTGTGTATTGGTGACCTGATATGCAGTGTTGTATGTCTGGGTTTTATGATATATATGTACCTGTGTTTTGTGCATTTCTGTGTGTTTAGTGTCATGTGTTATGTGACTGTGCTCAAGTGCGTGTGAAGCGTTTAATAGTGTTTGATTTCCCTTTGCCAAGTTTTCTTCCATCAAGTTATGTTCAACTTGTATAGAACACTGATTTGGCCTCAGCTGGAGTATTGAATCCAGTTCTGGGTGCCACACTTTAGGAAAGATGTGAAGGCATTGGAGAGAGTGCAAAAAAAATCACAAGAATGGTTCTAGGGATGAGGAACTTTAATTACATAGATTGATTGGAGAAGTTGGAACTGTTTTCCTTGGAGAAGGTTGAGAGGAGATTTGATAGATGTATTCAAAATCATGAGGGGTCTGGACAGAGTAGATAGGGAAAAAACTGTTCCCATTGGTGGAAGGATGGAGAAAAAGAGGGCACAGATTTAAGGCAAAAGAAGCAATAGCGACTGGGGGGAAAAAAAAATCACACAGCAAGTGGAATGCATTGATGAGAGCCTGGCGGAGGCAAACTGAATCAAGGCATTCAAGAGGAAATTGGATTGTTATCTGAAAAGGAAGGATGTGCAGGGTTACAGGGAAAAGGAAGGCGAGTGGCACCAGGGGGATTGCTTCTTCAGAGCCAGTACAGACACGACAGGCTGAATGGCCTCCTTCTGGGCTATAACAGCTCTGTGATTCTGTGAAGTTATGTTTCTCAATGTACTCTGAATAAAGCAATGCTCATTGTTAAAGAGTAATTGATCAATTGTGAGTGGCAGCATTTTGTACGTACGCATGTGTATCAGTGGATGTGTTTTATCATGACAGTGATTAATTTGGCACAAAACGTGGAGTGCTGCAATGATTGCTGATATAATAGATATCAATCTAGATAGGCTTTGCAAGTTATAATTGCCAATAAAGCACTGGTGTTCTTTCAAATATTCCTTTTGAAAGAAAATGAAATTAAAGAAGCAAACCATATTTTAAACTAAAGGTGTTATAAGGTGTACAGAGAGGGCAGTTGAAATTCAAGATAAAATGTAAGTGTAAGTACTAGGGCTTTCCAACACTGATAACTAGTCATAGTATTGCTATTGTAGCTTCAGTGATATCATTCATTTCAGCACCTCTCAGTTCATTGCCTGCCATTATCCATAAAAAAAAACATGATTACAGAGCAAAGTAAATGACAATTTCTGGTTGACACATTTGTGGTTGTTGAAGTGTTAATATTTTGTATTAACATAGTTCACCCTGAATGAATTCAAATGAAACTGAATTGAGTAGGGTAGACATATTACCTTGTTACAATACGTATATTTTCATACAGAGGAAATATGGTTGAAGCTGTTTCATTTCCTCAGTATGCTTGATACATTTGTGACATGTAGGAAGACAACTTAATCATTTCTGTTTCTCTATGTTCTCTGCTGTGTTCCTACTTATGAAACACCCTTCTAACAAACAGGGAAACAACCATTCTTGTTTGAAGAATAAAATGCTTTTATTACTTGAAATTTAATTGGAACATTACTGATCATTCATTTCTCCTTCTAACTTACATTTTGAAGACCTAATCTGAAGATTGTATCCTGCATCAATTGTAAGTAACAACATCGCCCCCTTCTGGACCTTATGTAGAAATAGAAAAATATAACCAAGTCCCTGGATGCTGCCAGGATATCATTTCTGACAGAAGTCCACAGCCCAGATCTTCTGGTCAGTGGCGATGCCGTGGTGATCACCTCTGATTGCAAAGGTCATTTTTCATCTTTCCAGCTGGGTCTCCCTGTCCCTGCGGCAGCAGCAAGGCTTCAGCGTGGCCATTCACAGAGAGGATTAGCAAGAGGAGCAGTGGAGAAGACAAAGTCCCTGTTTACCAAATCAGCTGTCATATTCAGGTAATTGTTTAAAGATCTCAAAGGTTTTCAGTGGGTTAGTGAATGAGTGGGAGACTGAGTGGGGTGGCTGGGTGAGAGTGAGTGTGTGGGTGAGTGAGTGAGTGGATGTCTGAGTAGGTTGGTGGGTGAGTGGGCATGTGGGTGAGTGAATGAGTGGGTAAGTGAATGAATGAGTGGGCGGATAGGTGGGTGTGTGAGCGGGTGAGTGAGTGGTTAAGTGGGTGGGTGGGGAGTGAGTGAGTGGCTGTGTGACTTTTTTTAATTCATTCATGGGGTGTGGGATTCGCTGGCTGGGCCAGCATTTATTGCCCATCCCTAATTGCCCTTGAGAAGGTGGTGGTGAGCTGCCTTCTTGAACCGCTGCAGTCCATGTGGTGTAGGTACACCCACAGTGCTGTTAGGAAGGGAGTTCCAGGATTTTGACCCAGTGACGGTGAAGGAACGGCGATATATTTCCAAAACAAAAACAGAATTACCTGGAAAAACTCAGCAGGTCTGGCAGCATTGGTGGAGAAGAAAAGAGTCGACGTTTCGAGTCCACATGTCATATTTCCAAGTCAGGACGGTGAGTGACTTGGAGGGGAACTTCCAGATGGTGGTGTTCCCATCCACCTGCTGCCCTTGTCCTTCTAGATGGTAATGGTCATGGGTTTGGAAGGTGCTGTCGAAGGAGTCTCGATGATTTCCTGCAGTACATCTTGCAGATGGTGCACACCGCTGCTACTTTGTGTCGGTGGTAGAGGGAGTGAATGTTTGTGGATGTGGTGCCAATCAAGCGAGCTGCTTTGTCCTGGAAATTGTCAAGCTTTTTGAGTGTTGCGGGAACTGCACTCATCTAGGTAAGTGGGGAGTATTCCATCACACTCCTGACTTGTGCATTGTAGATGGTGGACAGGCTTTGTGTGACTTCACTGACGGGGTAGTCAGGAGGTGAGTTACTCATCGCAGGATTCCTAGCCTTTGGCCTGCCCTTGTAGCCACAGTACTTACATGGCTAGTCCAGTTCAGTTTCTGGTCAATGGTAACCCCCAGGATGTTGATAGTGGGGGATTCAGGGATGGTAATGCCATTGAACATCAAGGGGTGATGGTTGGATTCTCTCCTGTTGGTGTTGGTCATTGCCTGACACTTGTGTGGTGTGAATGTTACTTGCCATTTGTCAGACCAAGCTTGGATATTGTCCAGGTCTTGCTGCATTTGGACATGGACTGCTTCAGTATCTGAGAAGTCACGAATGGTGCTGAACATTGTGCAATCATCAGCGAACATCCCCACTTCTGACCTTATGATGGAAGGAAGGTCATTGATGAAACAGCTGAAGATGGCTGGGCCAAGGACACTACCCTGAGGAACTCCTGCAGTGATCTCCTGGAGCTGAAATGCCTAACCTCCAACAACCACAACCCTCTTCCTATGTGCTAGGTATGACTCGAACCAACGAAGAGTTTTCCCCCAGATTCTCATTGACTCCAGTTTTGCTAGGGCTCCTTGATGCCACACTCGGTCAAACGCGGCCTTGATGTCAAGGGCAGTCACTCTCACCTCACCTCGGGAGCTCAGCTCTTTTGTCCATGTTTGAACCAAGGTTGTAATGAGGTCAGGAGCTGAGTGGCCCCGGTAGAACCCAAACTGGGCATCAGTGAGCAGGTTATTGCTCACTGGGTGAGTGAGTGGATGGGTGAATAAGTGGGAGGTGAATGGATGAGTGAGTGAATGTTGAGTGGGTGGATGGGAGAGTGGGTGATTGAATGAATGAGTGCGAGGGTGAATGGGTGGGTGGGTGGGGGTGTGCGTGAGTGCACTAGTGAGTGAGTGGGTGGATGAATGAGTGAGTGGGTGGGTGGGGGAGTGGGTCTGGGAGTGGGTGGGTGGGTAGGGTGTGGATGAGTGCACTAGTGAGTGAGTGGGTGGGTGAGTGAGTGGTTGAGTGGATAGGTGAGTGGGTAAATGAGTGAGTGGATGGGTGAGAGAGTGGGTGGGTGGGTGAGTGAGTGGGTGGGTGAAATAGTGGGTGAGAGAGTGGGTGGGTGAGTGGGTGGGTGGGTAAGTCAGTGAGTGTGTGGGTGGTTGAGTGGGTAGGTGAATGGGTAAATGAGTGAATGGGTGGGTGAGAGAGTGGATGAGTGGGTGGGTGAGTGGGTGGGTGGGTAGGTGAAAGAGTGGGTGAGTGGGTGAGGGAGTGGGTCAGGGTGTGGGTGAGTGGGTGGGTGGCTGAGTGGGCGGGTGGGTAAGTGAGTGGCTGGGTGGGTGATTGAGTGGCTGGGTAAGTAGGTAGAGGTAGTTGGTGAGGTGGGCCGTTGGTTCAGGGGATGCATAGTCAGGTTGGAGCACGGGGGTTGGGTCGTAAGGTCAGGGGTTTGGTCTGTCAGACTGGGGGGCTGGTAGTTGGGTCAGGGTAGTTGGGTCACGGGGAGTGGGCCTGGTCAGTGGGCTGTGGTTAGTTGGGTTGTGGGGAGTGGTCGGTGGGATGTGAGCAGTTGGGTTGGGGGGAGTGGGTTGGGTCAGTGGGATGTGGGCAGTTGGGTCAGAGGGAATGGGTTGGGTTGGGGGTGTGGGTAGTTGGGTCGGGGGGAGTGGATCAGGTCGGTGGGGTGTGGGCAGTTGGTTGGGCTAGAGGGAGTTTGTTGGGTCGGGGGTTTGGGTAGTTCAGTCAGGGGGAGTGGGTTGGGTTGATGGGGTGTGGGCGCTTGGGTCGGGGGGAATGGGTCGGGTTGGTGGGGAGGGTAGTTGTGTCGGGGGGAATGGGTCAGGTTGGGGGTGTGGGTTGTTGGGTCGGGGTAAGCGTGTCGAGCCAGTGGGGCGGGTAGTTGGGTCGGGGGGTGTGGGTCAGGTCGGGGGTGTGGGTAGTTGCGTCAGGGGGAGTGGGTCGGGTCATTGGGAGGAGGGTAGTCAGGTCGAGGTGGAATTGGTGGGTGGGCTGTCGGGTCAGTTGGGTGAGTTGTGAATTGTTGCTGTTAATTATTGAGTTACACCAGAGATTAAACAATGTAACAATTCGAGGGTAAGTATCCAGGTAACGAGTGTGTATTCGACACTGAGATCAGAGTAAGAGACCCAGAGTAGAGTCCCAGGCAATACAAATCAGCCCATTGGATTTTTAAACTTCCTGAACAATTACAGTGTCTGTGTGCGCATCAGGACTTCCAATGGATCCTAAACTGCAACAGTGGCGGATGCCTCAACATTAGTTGCTGTTAGTATCGGAAGATATGGCCCCTAATACCTAATGTAAATATAAATATTAAGGTTTGGGAGCGAATGAGAAGGTTTATGACCACCTTTGGTCACTAATCTACATTGGCTCCTGGTTTGGCAACATCTCAGTTTTGAAACTCTCATCCTTGTTTTCAAATCCTTTCATAACCTCACCCTGCCCTAGCTCTGTAACCTCTTTCAGGCCTACAACCCTCCAAGATTCCTCTGCTCTCCCAATAAAGGCCTCTTGCACATTAACCAATTTTCATTGCTGCACAATTGGAGGCTATGCTACCTCCATGGAAACAGGCTCTAATTGCCTCATTTCAGTTCCCAGGACTAGATCTAGCACCACTTCCTTCCTCCTTTGGGTTGGAAAACTGATCAAGAAAGGTCTCATGTACACATTTCAGGATTCTCTCCCCATCATTCCTCTCTACACTATGTTGGGATAATTGAAGTCCCCCATTATCATTTTGCTGTAGTTCTTGCATCATTCTGTAATTTGCCAGAAAACTTGCTCCTCTATTTGATTCCTACAATTTGGTGGCCTATAACATTCATCCAGCAGCATAGTAGCTCCTCTATTGTTACTTAATTCTAACCAAATAGGTTCTGCCTTTGATTCCTCAATCACCTAATCCCCTTCCAGTGCTATTAACATTTTTTTTGATCAATGCTGTCAATCAACATACCCTCACACCCTTTGTTTCCTTATCTCGCTTTCCTGAATACTTTGTAGCCAGGAATATTATGTTCCCAACCCTCCCCCTCTCTAAACCAGGCCTCTGTTATTGCCTCTATATCATAGACCCATGCAACAATATGTACTGGCACTAAACAACCTTATTTACCACTTTACATACATTTACACACTTGGGGCAGAATTTTTCACTTGGTGGGCCCACGCACGCCTGAGCTGCTCAAGCGTGAAATAACATGCAGTGATGTCAGCTGAGTGTACCCACATCAACGCGCACTCTTGCGATATTTCGCTAGGCGGGCACGCGATGGAAATGGAGGTGCACCCGCCATTAATTAAGAGGCCGGTTAAGACCCTTGACACACTAATTGTCTCTGACTTTACATAGCCCGTGCAATTTTTCGGCCATCGCACGGGCAGGCCACAATTAGCAAAAGCTCATCCACAGGTGGGATAAGAAGGGTCAGTGTCCTTGCCAATGCGAGTAGTGAGGAGTGCAGGATCAAACTTGCTGCTGGTTGCTTCTGTGAACTGGACAGCTTCATCTCACTTCAGCGCTGCATTCTGAGCATTTCTAAGCTTCATTTTGGGACTCATTGTTGTCTTCCAGGCCCCTGGAGGATTCAGACTGCGTGGGCCCTTCCAGGTGTCAGTCAGCCTTCAATAACCCTGGTAATGGGGATTGTGGTCTCCACTGGAGGCACCTTCTCTGAGGCGGAAGAGAGGGGCAGAAGGGAGAGGAGGCCCCATGTCCCAATGCAGCTTCCGGGTAGGGATCTGTGGGAGAAGAGGCACAGGCATAAGAGGCACAGGGCCAACAGGAAGTCCAAGGCGGAAGGGGCCACAGAAGACACCACTATCCTGCTGCCAGGGTTTACAGGCGACAATGCAGCTACCTCAATATGTCCGAGGTGCAATGCTGAAGGAGGCTACGCCTTTCAAGCGAGACAGTTACCTCCATTTGTCAGATGCTTGGGCCTGAGGTCAGCTCTGACTGTGTGGGTGGACTACCCAATGCCAGTGGCACTGAAGGTCACAGTGGCCCTCAACTTCTATGCCTCCAGCTCTTTCCAGGGCTCGGTGGGGGGTCTGTGTGGAGTCTCCCAATCAGCTGTCCACAGTTGTGTCAAGCTGGTGACAAACGCTCTGTTCAGGTGTGCAAAAATAAAAACAAAAAACTACTGCGGATGCTGGAAATCCAAAACAAAAATCGAATTACCTGGAAAAACTCAGCAGGTCTGGCAGCATCGGTGGAGAAGAAAAGAGTCGACGTTTCGGGTCCACACGACCCTTCAACAGAACTGAAGTATAGTTAGGAGAGGGGTGAAATATAAGCTGGTTTAAGGTGGGGGGGCGGGGGGAGAGAAGTTGAGGGTGGGGTGGTTGTAGGGACAAGCAAGCAGTGATAGAAGCAGATAATCAAAAGATGTCACAGACAAAAGGATCAAAGAGGTGTTGAAGGTGGTGATATTATCTAAGAAAAGTGCTAATTAAGAATGGATGGCAGGACACTCAAGGTACAGCTCTAGTGGGGGTGGGGTGGAAAGATTGACAAGGTATTAGTTGTAGATTTAAAAATAATGGAAATAGGTGGGAAAAGAAAAATCTATATAAATTATTGAAAACAAAAAAAAAAGGGAGGGAGAGGAAACGGGGTGGGGATGGGGGGAGGGAGTTTAAGATCTAAAGTTGTTGAATTCAATATTCAGCCCGGAAGGCTGTAAAGTGCCTAGTCGGAAGATGAGGTGCTGTTCCTCCAGTTTGCGTTGGGCTTCACTGGAACAATGCAACAAGCCAAGGACAGACATGTGGGCAAGAGAGCAGGGTGGAGTGTTAAAATGGCAAGCGACAGGGAGGTTTGTGTCTTTCTTGCGGACAGACCGCAGGTGTTCTGCAAAGCGGTCGCCCAGTTTGTGTTTGGTCTCTCCAACGTAGAGGAGACCGCATTGGGAGCAACGAATGCAGTAGACTAAGTTAGGGGAAATGCAAGTGAAATGCTGCTTCACTTGAAAGGAGTGTTTGGGCCCTTGGACGGTGAGGAGAGAAGAAATGAAGGGGCAGGTGTTGCATCTTCTGCGTGGGCATGGGGAGGTGCCATAGGTGGGGGTTGAGGAGTAGGGGGTGATGGAGGAGTGGACCAGGGTGTCCCGGAGGGAACGATCCCTACGGAATGCCGTCAGGGGGGGTGAAGGGAAGATGTGTTTAGTGGTGGCATCATGCTGGAGTTGGCGGAAATGGCGGAGGATGATCCTTTGAATGCGGAGGCTAGTGGGGTGATAAGTGAGGACAATGGGGACCCTATCACGTTTCTGGGAAGGAGGAGAAGGCGTGAGGGTGTATGCGCGGGAGATGGGCCGGACACAGTTGAGGGCCCTGTCAACGACTGTGGGTGGAAAACCTCGGTTAAGGAAGAAGGAGGACATGTCAGAGGAACTGTTTTTGAAGGTAGCGTCATCAGAACAGATGTGACGGAGGCGAAGGAACTGAGAGAATGGGATGGAGTCCTTACAGGAAGCGGGGTGTGAGGAGCTGTAGTCGAGGTAGCTGTGGGAGTCGGTAGGCTTGTAATGGATATTGGTGGACAGTCTATCATCAGAAATTGAGACAGAGAGGTCAAGGAAGGGAAGAGAAGTGTCAGAGACGGACCATGTGAAAATGATGGAGGGGTGGAGATTGGAAGCAAAATTAATAAATTTTTCCAGGTCCCGACAAGAGCATGAAGCAGCACCGAAGTAATCATCGATGTACCGGAGAAAGAGTTGTGGGAGGGGGCCGGAGTAGGACTGGAACAAGGAATGTTCCACATACCCCATAAAGAGACAGGCATAGCTGGGGCCCATGCGGGTACCCATAACCACACCTTTTATTTGGAGGAAGTGAGAGGAGTTAAAGGAGAAATTGTTCAGTGTGAGAACAAGTTCAGCCAGACAGAGGAGAGTAGTGGTGGATGGGGATTGTTGGGGCCTCTGTTCAAGGAAGAAGCTAAGGGCCCTCAGACCATCCTGGTGGGGGATGGAGGTGTAGAGGGATTGGACGTCCATGGTGAAGAGGAAGCGGTTGGGGCCAGGGAACTGGAAATTGTTGATGTGACGTAAGGTGTCAGAGGAATCACGGATGTAGGTGGGAAGGGACTGGACAAGGGGAGAGAGAAGGGAGTCAAGATAACGAGAAATGAGTTCCGTGGGACAGGAACAGGCTGACACGATCGGTCTGCCAGGACAGTTCCGTTTGAAGGGTTGTGTGGACCCGAAACGTCGACTCTTTTCTTCTCCACCGATGCTGCCAGACCTGCTGAGTTTTTCCAGGTAATTCGATTTTTGTTCTGTTCAGGTGTGCATTGACTTTCATTCATTACTGTACAGAAGAAGCCAGCCAGGCAGAGCAAGCCAGAGGCTTCACAGCGATTGCTGGGTTCCCCCGCATCTAGGGTGCAATTGACTGTACACATGTGGCCATCAAGGTGCCAGTGGGTGAGCCCGGTGCCTCCGTCAACAGGAAAGGCTTCCACTCCATGAACATACAGATAGTGTGTGACCACAAGATGCAGATTCTGCAAGTCTGTGCAAGGTACCCTGGTAGCTTCCATGACGCTTACATCCTCAGATACTCCCAGGTGCTAAGGCTCTTCAGTGCTCCAGCCTGACTGGATGGATGGCTGCTGGGTGACAAGGGCTATCCCTTGAAAAGGTGACTCATGATGCCTCTCCGCCACCCAAGAACAGAGGCCGAGCAGCGGTACAACAGGAGCCTCCCTTCCACAAGGGCGGCGGCAGAGAGAACCACAGGTCTTCTCAACGTGCGCTTCTGATGCTTGGGCCATTCAGAGGGCGCACTGCAATACCCCCCCAGAGTGTGTGTCACTGATAGTGGTTGCATGCTGTGCTCTCCACAATCTGGCGCTGGAAAGGGGGGACACAGTGGAGGAAGCAGATCTTGAAGCAGCTGCATAGGCCACAGATGATGAGTAGTGAGTCCTATGACGATCACGGTGAGGAGAACGCTGAGGGCATGGATGCTGACCTGGGTAACCTCCAGGGAGGTAGAGACACCCGGGGCACTTTGATCCAATGCTCCTTCAGCAAGCCTATCAAACAAGAAACACCACCACATGCCAGGGCTGCAGGCTGCATACTTGATCCCTAACAGAACCATTTCCTTGGCCAACATACACACTGTGCCTTTGCAATAAACTTTCAGGAGACACACGTCCATCATTACATATGGCCTAACCTGCACTTACAGAACAAATGAAGTATACAGAGGCCAAAAGCACAAAATAAAATCTCATTTAATTGTGAATGTGAAACAGAGTTGAAAGGAACATTAACCGGTGTTTTTAATCATTCCATGAAAAAATTTAAAGCAAAACGGGGGAACAAAATATCACCCGTGATAAGTCCATCTTGTGCTTAAGGTGCTTTACATTTACATTTGCGGGTGCTATGTCTAAGTGCTCCCCCCTCGCTGGCACTGGCATTGGAGACAGCCTGCTGACTCTGCTGTCCTGTTGGCCTTGATGACCTTGACGGTCGTCCTCTGGCCTGTGGAGCCTGTGCTGGCTCCGCCTGGGAGGGAGTGCATGGCTGGCATCTCCCCAGTCGCCGCAACCTCATCAGATGCCACGGTCACTGGCAGAGGGGTGGAGAAGCTGCTGCCGTCATACCGAGTGCCCTGAAAAGAGCCTGCAGAGATGACAGGCAGCTCATGTGTCAACGTGAGGTCGCATTGGACCTCCTTGCTCACTATTGACGGCCGGACATAGCCAGCACCTAGCTGGGCTACTGGGTGCCCAATCCATCTCCCACTCTGACACTTATCAGCTGAGGTCATTGCCGGTGTGAGGGCTTGCAGGTCCAAGTGCATCCCCAGGGACCCCTCATTGAGTCCCTAGAGCAGCCTCTCCATGAGAGTCACCACTCTCTTCATGGAGGAGGGAGTGCGCTCAGCCATGAGGGTCATTGCAGTGGTCATGCTCTGCAGGGACTCCTCCACAGCGGACACCATGGCACGCATTACCTCATGTATCTCTGACAGATTCTCCCACACACCCTGCTGGACATCCAGCATCTGCTGCCTCAGGGACAACTCCAGAGGCCCATCATCAGCCACCTACTGAGCACTGTCCTGGTCTCCAGCATTCCTCTGACTGCCAGCACCCTGGGCACTCTCTGCCTCCACCTGCACCTCAAGCGTGTGTGAAGCGCCCTCACCAGTATGCATCGAGATACTAGACAGCGATCTTATGCTCACCGAGGTGCTGGTATCTGTGCTGGTGCCTGCTTGACAGAGAGGGTGTGACGCATGTGCGTGCTTAGCATGCTGGTCCTCCCAGGGTCAGGGGTAGGCCTTCAGGCTCCTCAGAACGAAGGGCTGCTGGTGAGCCTAAAAGGGAGAAGAAGGACATGTCATCAGTTTAATTCATGACACTGTCGCTGTGCATGCCAGGCACCCTGGTGAGACAGAGATATGCACCATGGTGCCCTCGTTTTTCCATTATCAATGGGGATTCCAGGTTCGAGGCTTACATCAATATAGAGACTACACTAGAATGATTGCAGTAGCCGATATTCTCACCTCAGTGCACTGCGCTCTTACCTTTGTCTGGAACCCCAACCTCACTGCGGCCACTTGACCAAGGTGCATGGCACCTCTTCAGCTCCAGGGCCTCCTGCTCGTAACGCATGAGGATTAGAAGGTGCAGGGGTCCCCCGCCAGTCCGCGCTCTCTCAGCATTGTTATGGGATGCTTTCTCCTGAAGAGACAGAGGAGCATTGATCAGTCCACTCTCTACCTGCAGCGCTATTGCAGCCTGGCCAACCCCAGCTGAGGAACACCTTGCAGGGCACATCCGATTCGTGACGCTAGGGCCTCAAGGCACTCAGTCCAAGCAGCCAAGGCTCACCCCCTTGGCCAGCTCCTGCCTCATTGACTTTGCCACTCACACTCTGACACCTCTGAGGTCCACGGGGGGTGGGGGGTGGGCAGCTCTTAACTGATCTGCAAAGTGACCCATGCCAACCTGGCACTCACCCTTCCCGATCGCAGCAGATCGTTGAAGTGCTTCCAGCACTGCGCCCACGTGCGCCTCACCACGTCGTGGCTGCTGACCCTGGTTGCTACCTCCTCCCAGGCCTTTTTGGTGAAGTGTGGGGGCCTCCTCCTCCTGTCTCTGGGGATAAGGGTTTTCCTCATGGCTACAACCTCCTTCAGGAGGGCTGTGAGACACTCATCTCAGAAACATGGGGCCGACTGCCCTGCCGACCTGCCCTCCCGCCCGCCGTGTCCAACCGCAACGGGATCCATGGACACTTCAGCGTCTTTCCGTGGCAGCCTTCCGGGGCTTCCTGGCCCGGTTTTGAATCGGTTGCTGGGTCGCCATTGGACCCGGCGGGCATCATGCCCCCGCTCCCGCCCGCCCCTTCTTGCTGATTCCCCAGCCACCTTTCACACTGGGCGGGCCTTAATTGGCCCGCCCAGCGTGAAATCACGGTGCGCTGCTGATCGCGGGTGGTGGTGGTTTCCCGACCGCTGCCGCCTGCCCTTGCTGAGCCCGCATGCCAAGGGTAAAATTCTGCCCATGCATCCCAAACCTATTTTGGGCTGCCTCCCATTTTACCCCTCAGATCTCTCTTAATTCTGAATGTTTCTTTGCTGTAGTACTATTCGTCTTCCCTCCATGCACCTTGTTTCTCCACTCTAATTTTTCATCTTGGTGCCACCCCCTACCAAATTAGTTTAAACCCCTCAATCTTTAAAGAGTTCAATCACAAACTGATGGACTGAAGCAAGTGAAATTTGCACTGAATATAGTAGTGTAAGAATAATCAATTTCAAATCAATTTATTTTTGTAAAAGAAGTTGAAGAAAATTATGCCCCATTCATTTTATTTTCTTCTTACATGTTACCACATTCCAAGCTCGATTCTCTGCTCTTGAACAAGTATGCAAAATACTGCGGATACTGGAAATCTGAAAAAAAGAACATATTTTGTTGGAAACGCTCAGAAGGTCAGGCAGCATATGTGGAGAGAATGGACAAGTTAACATTTCAAATATGGATCTTTCATCAGAACTGGAAGGTATTATAGATGAGCAGCATTTGTAAATTTAAAGATCAAAGGAAAAAGTCAGCAAAAAAATGTACGTGGAAAGAAATATAATGACCTGTAAAGTACTTAAGTGATAAACAGGACATGGCTGAAATTAAATTGACATGAGGAAATAAGGAGATGTAATGAGAGCAATAAAAGACATATACTAGACATGGATTGTGTGAATAATCAAAGCAGCGGGGGAGAGGCTGGTGGAAAGGGAAAATGAAAAATTATCAAATTGATTTAACCATTCTGAGGTCATGAAAGGTACTATATTATTTCAAGTTCTTTCTGTTATATAAAATTCTTTGGAGGCCCACAGAGTATTCAGAGAGTAATAGGCTGGATAGTGCTCTTGTGAGCAATGTGGTAAAGCAGTTGTGTTCTTGTTTGATATCTCAGAGCATCGTAAGGCTTAAGATCTTTCCTTCAACAATTGTTATCGGGCTTTCAATCTAAAATCCCAGGAGGCCCTCATGAGCTATGGAAGTACACTACAAATTGTTGATTGAATTTCTTATGTACTCTATCTCATAAACATGTTCTAAGAATACCCAGAGGAGTTATTTGCCCTGAAATGGTCAGCAGAATACTACTTGGAACAAAAAAAAAGAATTTCAGGGCCTTCAAAAAATTCTGTGTAACAAGTGCTTAGACTATATAAGCCCATTATTCTAATTTGTTTTTCTATTTTATGAATAAACTAGCTTGTATAATTTACAGTCTGTGTCCTGCAGCTGGAGTGAATCTTGTTTTGATCTTTCTTCTTATTCTTTCATGGGATGTGGGCATTTACTGCCTATCCCTAATTGCCCTTGAGAAGGTGGTGGTGAGCCACCTTCTTGAACCACAGCAGTTGGTGTTGGTACACTCACAGTGCTGTTAGGGAGAGAGCTCCAGGATTTTGACCCAGCGACAGTGAAGGAATGGCAATATAGTTCTAAGTCAGTATGATGTGTGACTTTGAGGGGAACTTGCAGGTGGTGCTGTTCCATGCAATCGCTGCCCTTGTCTTTCTAGGTGGTAGAGGTCACGGGCTTGGAAGGTGCTGTCGAAGGAGCCTTGGGGAGTTGCTGCAATGAATCTTGTAGATGGTAGACACTGCTGCCAATGGTGGAGGGAATGGATGCTGGAGCTGGTGGATGGGATGCCAATCAAGTGTGCTGCTTTGTCCTGCATGGTGTCAAGCTTGCGTGGCACGAATGTTACTTGCCAATTATCAATCCAAGCCTGAATATTGTCCAGGTCTCACCATATGCAGGCACAGACTGCTTTAGTATCTCAGGAGTTGCAAAAGGTGCTGAACGTTGTGCAATCATCAGTGAAAACCTACACTTCTGACCTTATGATGGAAGGAAGGTCATTGATGAAGCAGCTGAAGATGGTTTGGCTCAAGACATGACCCTGAGGAACTCCCACAGCAATGCCCTAGGACTGAGATGATTGACTTCCAACAACCATAATCATCTTCCTTTGTACAAGGTATGACCATAAGACCATAAGACATAGGAGCAGAAATTAGGCCATTCGGCCCATCGAGTCTGCTCCGCCATTCAATCATAGCTGATAAGTTTCTCAACCCCATTCTCCCGCCTTCTCCCCGTAACCTTTGATTCCCTTACCAATCAAGAACCTATCTATCTCGGTCTTAAATACACTCAATGACCTGGCCTCCACAGCCTTCTGTGGCAATGAATTCCATAGATTCACCACTCTCTGGCTAAAGAAGTTTCTCCTCATCTCTGTTCTAAAAGGTCTTCCCTTTACTCTGAGGCTGTGCCCTCGGATCCTAGTCTCTCCTACTAATGGAAACATCTTCCCCACGTCCACTCTATCCAGGCCTTTCAGTATTCCGTAAGTTTCAATCAGATCCCCCCTCATCCTTCTAAACTCCATCGAGCATAGACCCAGAGTCCTCAAACGTTCCTCATATGTTAAGCCTTTCATTCCTGGGATCATTCTCATGAACCTCCTCTGGACCCTCTCCAGGGCCAGCAGTATGACTCCAAGAAATGGAGAGATTTCCCCTGATTCATCTTGATTTCAATTTTGCTAGGGCTCCTTGGTACCCCATTCAGTATTATGGACAGGAGAAGGGTTAATTTAACCAGCACTGATTTCTCCTCTCACCAACGTAAACAGAAAGGTGTTCTTGCTTTGCTTCTCCCTTTCTAAGCGGTGGTGTATTTCCGAACCCCTCGGCTTTTGTGTGAACAAATTTCTATTAATAACCCCACAGCAAACTTGAGATAGGATGAACTCAAAGGGATTAGTTTATTTGCACACACTCAAAATGTGGGAGGGTGGTCGCTATGTAGCCCTCTCCAAATTTGTACAGTAAAGACGGATAGAGAAATAAAGATTTACAGGGCAAAGACCATAGAGAAAACAAGTATTGTTTCATATGAACATACGAAATAGGGAGCAGAAGTAAGCCATTCGGCCCCTCAAGCCTACTCTGCCATTCAATTAGATCATGGCTGATCTGTTTGTACTTCAAATGCCACATTCCCACCTACCCCTGATAACCTTCGATTCCCTTGCCTAACAAGAATCTATCCATCTCCGCCTCAAAGATATTCAATGACCCCAACTCCACCGCCTTCTAAGGCAGTGAGTTCCAATGTCGCACAAAACTCTGAGAGAAAAAATTCTCCTCATCTCTGTCCTAAAAGGGTGACCCTTAATTTAAAAAAAAAAATGTCCCCAGTTCTGGACTCACCCACAAGAGGAAACATCCTTTCCATGTCCACCTTGTTGAGACGATTCGGGATCTTATATACTTCAATCAAGTCACTCCTCACTCTTCTAAACTCCAGTGGAAACAAGCCCAGTCTGTCTAACCTTTCCTCAGAAGACAACCCGCTCATTCCAGGTATCATTCTATTAAACCTCCTCTGAGCCACCTCCAATGCATTTACAACTTTCCTTAAATAAGGAGACCAAAATAGCACACAGTATTTGCTATGTGGTTTCACCAATGCCCTGTATAACTGAAGCATAACATCCTTACTTTTATGTTCAATTCCTCTTGTAATAAAGGATGTCATTCCATTAGCCTTCGTAATTACTTGCTGTACCTGCATACTAACTTTTTGTGACTCACGTACTAGAAGACCTAGGTCCCTCTGTACCTTGGAATTCTGCAATTATTCTCCGTTTAAGTAACACTCTGCTTTTTTATTCATCTTGCCAAAATGATCAACTTCACATTTTCCTACATTACACTCCATCTGCCAGATTTTTGCCCACTCACTCAACCTATCTGTATCCGTCTGCAACCTCCTTAAGTCCTCTTCACAAAATACTTCCCTACCTGTGTTTGCATCATCTGCAAACTTGGCTTCCATGCCTTTGCTTTCCTTATCTAAGTCATTGATATAAATTGTAAGAAGTTGAGGCTCCAGCACAGACCCCTGCAGGATTCCACTTGTCATATCCTGCCAATGCATACTTTCTGTTTTCTGTCAGCCAGCCAATCTTCTATCCATGCTAATATGTTACCCCCCCACACCATGAGCTTTTATTTTCCGCAGTAACCTTTGATGTGGCACCTTGTCAAATGCCTTCTGGAAATCTAAATATAGTACGTTTACAGGCTTCCCTTTATCCACAGCGCATGTAACTCCTTCAAAGAACTTCAACAAATTGTTTAAACAAATTTTCCTTTCACAAAACTATGCTGACTCTTCCCGATTATCTTGAGTTTTTCTAAGTGCCCATCCATAATCTCCTTAATGATTAATTTTAACGCCTTCCTCACGACAGACGTCAAGCTAGCTGGCTTATAGTTTCCTGTTTTCTGCCTCCCTCCTTTCTTGAATAGAAGGGTTATATTTGCTACTTTCCAGTTTGATGGAACCTTTCTAGAATCTAGTGAAATTTGGAAAACTAACACCAACGCATCTACTACCTCATTAGTCACCTCTTTTAAGACCCTAGGATGAAGTCTATGTGGACCCAAAGACTTGTCAGCCTACAACAGCTCCATCAGTTTGCTCAGTGCTGCTTCTCTAGTGATTACAATTTCACCAGTTTTGAACTGCTAGATCTAGCCTGAGCATATCCCATTTAGCAAAGTGGTAGTGCCACACAACACAAAGGAGGGTGCCCTGATTGTGAGATGGAACATTGTCTCCCATTGGAATGTGTGGTGATCACTCCTGCCAATTCTATCATGGACAGATGCGCCTGCAACTGTTAGATTGGTGATGGTTAGGTCAAGTAGCTTTTCCCTTCCTGCTGGTTCTCTTACCACCTGCTGCAGGCCCTGTCTGACACATATGTCCTTCAGGACTCAGCCTGCTCAGTAGTCAGTACTGGCGCTACTGAGCTACTCTTGATGATGGACATTGAAGTCTCCTATCCACTGCACATTCTGTGCCCTTGCCACCTTCAGTGCTTCTTTCAAGTGGTGTTCAACATGGAGGGGCACTGATGCATCAGCTGAAAGAGGATGGTAGATGATTTCCATGAATGTGTTTGACCTGATGCCATATAATTTCATAAAGCCTGGAGTCAATGTTGATGACTGTCTGGGCCACTCTATCATGACTGTATACCGCTATGCTATCCCCTTTGGTGGGTCTCTCCCGAAGAAGATGTCTGGTACATTGTCTGTAAGGTGTGATTCGGTGAGTATGACTATGTCAAGCTGTTGTTTCATTAGTCTGTGGGACAGCTCTCCCATTTTTGGCACAAACCCTCAGATATTAGTGGGGAGGACTTTGCTGGGTTCCTCAGTCGATGTCAGGTGACCCATGTGGTTTTATTCTATTTCAACCTTTCTGTAGTGGTTTGATATAACTGAATACACCATACTTCACTTCAGAGGGCAGTTAAGAGTCAACCACATTACTGTGTGCCTGGACTCACATATAGGTCAGACTGGGCTCAGGACAGCAGATTTCCTCCTCTCACGAGTATTAGTGAGCTAGATGGGTTTTTATCACAATAGTTTCATGATCATTATCAGTGAGACTTGCGTTTTATTTCAGATTTATTAATTAGTCAAATTTAAATTCCCCTTGATACCGTGTTGGCTTTGAGCACGTCTCCAGAGCATTGGTTCAGGCCCTTGAATTACTTGTCCAGTGACATTGCCACAGTGTTACTGTCCCCATGCTGCCAACAGTGACTGAGTATGATTGAATACGTCAAGCATATTTTAATACACAAGATTCTGGGGTCTTTATTGGAGATTCATTGTTCTACTTGCAGATTTTTATTAATAGTATCATAACAACCTAAATCAGATACTGCAAGGATCACAGCTACTGGGTACAGGTATAACAGTTAAGTATATAGGTTGATTATGTTTGGCAGAAACAATATCTAAAACATAAAAGTGGCACCCTGTTCTCCCCTGCCCTGAGCAGTCTTTATTTTATTAAAGGAAGCTAGTATACAATAAAGATTTACAGCTGGTATTGATTTAAAAGAAATGCAACAGCACAAATTTTACACTGTATGATGAGAAAGACAAATGAAGAAACTAAAGCTGCATTGTTACGAGCAGCTGAAGATGCATCACTTTTAAACCAATTTCCAGCCGGCAGTACAATCGGTGTCCTTTTATTTTGAACAAGGTAATGCATTCCTGCTGCTGGTGCTTTCAACCATTCTGTGATGTGCCAGCAGCAAATTGAAACCCTGCAATTCTGACTGGTTTCCCCATTTCCAGTGAAGATAAGAGAAAAGGAGAAGGTGACTAGGACAGGAATAAAGTGTTTGAAATATTATCTTTCCATTTAACATTGTTTTAACTGCTTATTTTAGAAGGGTAAGATTAATGTTATAGTAAGCTGAGTAATACGATTATTATAATGTTAGTATTTTTTGTTGCCCCACTATACATTAGCTGAAATTCTAAAAAAATGGTTTGATTCAGGGATCCAAGCATTCCGTCCATTTGCCAGCAGAAGTGGTAAAGATGCCTCACTGTAAGTGGCTGAAAAGAAAGGCACAATGTGTAATTTCTTTATAAATTTGAAGAATAGAGATTGGGTTCACTTTTTAACGGATAAGGTGAGCATTAGGTTGATTCCCTAGTTGAGCACTTCCAATGAGGAACTGTGCAGCAAACTGAACTGCCCAGGAGATCACAGGCCCCTGACCTCGATTTTCTGATAACCTGAGCGGGAGAAGAGAAAACCCAGAGTCTCCAGCCTGCAACTTCCTGACCAGCATGCTCCACAAGGAATAACCCTCACTGGGCCCACTCAGGTAATCAGTTCTTATATTCAGGGACTCCATTGGATATTATGATATTGTTAACTATACAAAATATCATAGACAAGTAATATGTACGAATAGTATATGATGTCAATGCCACTGTGCATGGCAAAATTTAAAGGACTGAGTTTTTGTTTGGCTGTGGAGGCCAGACCAGATGCAGCCAGGGCTACAATTTTGGATCCCCAACCCCAACTGGACAGCGAATGTGCCATTAATTGGCCATTGAATTGAAAATTGCATCAGTGGTCATGTGTCGCTCTGTATTGGGTTCAGGATCTAGAATGGGTCCCAATGTCTGGGTCCTGACCCAAAAAAGGATATTCTGCCCAAAGTGTTCACTGTACACTACTTGCATTCTAGAATTTTTTTTTTAGCATTTATTGGTCTTTTATCATTCAGGAAAATAGGATAGTGGAATATAAAAGTGTACATAACCAAAGAGGTGGTAACAAAAGTATTACACGGTGCTGTGTACTAGTGAATAAACTAGGTTTAGGAGTGCAACATTGTTGTTCCCAGCATTACAAGGGTCAGAAACACTGGGTAAAAAGGGTAGGATAACTGGGCTGAGATATCTGGATATTGTAGCATCATGGGCTCTCCTCACTACACTGCTGAATTCTGGGACAGCCAAACGGCTTAACATTAGAATTTTATGAATGCTCATGCAAGACTCTCAGAGCAAGAGACAAGCAAAAAACTTTTTTTCATGTTTCGATCAAAGTGAACATAGGTCTTCCGGAGCTATTAAATACATGGATCTCTTTATCTCATTGAAAAAAATTATCTGGGGTTGACTGAGGAAGGCCATTTTACGTGGTGCTATGTCAGGGGCAGCGATACAAGGCTAAGAGGAAGAAATATGTTGAGCATCTCTTTGTAATACAGGACAATTTCAGACAAGTCTTTGATATGTGTCTGTTGTAAATAAAGATAACCTTTAAGACAACGTGAATCTTTTAGGTTGGTTCCATATGGGAAATGAAGTTTTTACCTTATGTAATTAAGGACATAATCCAGAGAAAGTGATCGAAGTAGACAAAGAACTACCTTTTTAAAAAGCCTCACAAACTGGAGAATATACCCCCAACGAAGATGATCCACACCTCTAGAGCAAGATTAACATTGAAGTCCAGAGTTGCCAAGGCCCTCTTAGGGCATGGCACCTGAAGAGAGAGGTACAATCCAGGGAAAGATTTGGAAATAAGTGGGTAGATTTTGAAAAATGGCAGAAGGTTTAGAAATTTATCAGAGTTAATGAAGTTTCACAGTCATGAAAGGTTTGAAAAAGTTGAAAGTTTGAGAAACCAAATCATGCTGGCAACTTGCCCTTCTTGTATAATGAGAGATGACCATGTCCTGGAGTGATAGTGGCATAAGGGTGGAAGATGGAAGCTCTGCCTTGATCCTCCTCCAGGAGAAGCTCAGTCCTAAATATTAATTTTCATACTTGTAAAACATAGGGCAGAATCTTCTGTTCGGCGTGTGGGGCCCTGCACGGCCGACACGTAAGACAACGCGCGGTGATGTCGGGTGTGCATCCCGACGTCACTGTGCATCGTCCTGATCTTCCATTCAGCAGGCACGCACCGGGTTCAAAGGCCTGTTAAGGCCATTAATCAAACAATTAAGCCAATTGAGAAAGCTGCATGTCCAACCTTAAGGTTGGTGGGCAGGTGAAAGGCAGGCGCCCTTTGCATTTTTCATGAAACCTTGTCCACTGGCGGGATGAGGTATATTAATAAATATTTTTGGAACATTTGAAAAACATGTCCCAGCTCATGTGATCCTGTCACATGAGGGGACATGTATAAGTGATTTTTCAGCTTCTTTATTTGAAATTCACATTATGAAATTAATTTCCCTGAGGCAACTCTGTGCCTCAGGGACACATCTGTGCTCTTTCGCGTGCATGCGCGAAAGAGCACAGGCCCCGACTCTCCCTCCTCCCCTCACCCGCATAGGTAGAGCTGAGCACTTCTGGGCGCTTGTCATGCTGGGCGGGCCTTAATTGGCCCAGCTATGCAAAATGGCGGTGCACAGCCAATTGCAGGCAGCGATTGACTCTGCGCTCTCCCGCGCCCGCTCCCGACCAGCCTGCCCGACAGGGAGAAAATTTTCCCCACAGTTTAAACCTAAAAATGAAGTGTTTTCACCAACATATTAATCAACACAGAAGCCCCATAATTCTGAGAAACAAAAATCCAGTTTTCTTAAATGTTTAAAGGGAAACCTCTGACCTGAAGAGTGTTGCTGATTTTTAAAAATAAAAACGGTGGCTCATCTGAAAAATGTGTTTTTATCACTTCAAAGCTCATTAGTTATTTTTGCAAATTTATTTAGAATTTTGTTATAAATTTGCAATGCATCAGAAGACACTGCACATTTCAAAATGATTTTGTCTGAAGACTGCATAGTTTGGGAGAAGGTGCTGATCTTTCTCACAAATTCCCATCTGAAGCACAAACTTGTACTGCTACTATCTTCCCAGTTGTCAGCAACACAAGAGCTGCCTTTAATATAGCAGAACAAATCAGATGTTGTTGCAGATTCAGGGGAATTTTCTTGCACATGTGAAATATTTCAAAAAGTAATTGTCCAGCAAAGCTCTGAATGAGAGTAAT
Organism: Cetorhinus maximus; assembly: GCF_964194155.1. NCBI lineage: Eukaryota > Metazoa > Chordata > Chondrichthyes > Lamniformes > Cetorhinidae > Cetorhinus > Cetorhinus maximus. The sequence continues at coordinate 53,558,012 of NC_135894.1, forward strand.
ACCTGCACATGTGGACAGATACAAAATAGATTTATTCATAGCAAGAAAAGGACACTTGGCAGTGAGTTCTGTGTTAATACTATAAAAAGCAATAACTCCATGGGACAGGCAGACATCTGTTCATTCTGTATCTTTGGTCTTTTGTATCATCCTCTTTTATTAGCTTTATTTAAGTCTTTAATAGTACAATTTAATTATAAATTAGGCAAGGGACCTTGTAGCCAATATTTCTTTTTGAATAAGATTGTGTTATAACTGCTAAACAAGTTAATGTGATGTTATTTTAAATATTCGTATAGTAACTTTGCTTGCTTGCATTCTGAACAAGAAAAATACTTCCAGCTCTTGCCCTATCTGGGGTATGAATTCTGATTTGAGGATCACATAAAACACCTTTACTCAATAAGAACCTTTCCAATTATATGTTAATGCCCTTGTTTGTAGGTTGGGACTATAACTATAAGCACTGCAGGTCTCCTTCATACGTAGGTACCATTTAGCATTTGAAATTTACTAGACTGATAGCCCCCAAATATCCAAAAAAAATGCCTATTTCTATCTGAACGAGGCTTTCAGTATTTGGAAAGCTTTTGAAATGAATTGACTTGATCTCTAAATGTATAACTTCATTCAACAAAGGTTTTACAGCAAAACTAGTAGCATAAAAGGGAAGTTCTCAACACTTCAGTGATTCCTAATTGATTGCAGTGTGTGGGGACTTCAACAGTGTGCTCTACGGCTAAATGTAGAATCATTGACAGAAGCTTCTGGGTTTCCGCATTTAACTGTGTGGGCTCCAGAAGTTACATTCAGTTTCAGAGGAACAATATTGGCGAACGTTGATAGTTTAACTGTTATTACAACTCCAAATTCTGGGTCAACATATCAGACAGGGTGAGAGGTGCCTAGGAGGTAAAGGGTTCAAAGTGCATAATAATGTTTCATAGTTTACTTTACTGTGGCAGCAACCTCACGTGGCAAGAACCACAAGAATAATTAGTAAATTAAAGGAAAAGCATGCTCATGTGGATATCCTTTTCTTGGCATGACAGCAGAGTGTGTGTTATCCCTGGGGATCTTGCAGAGTGATTAGTGGGTTGACCAATCTGGAAAAATATATGTCTGACCCTTGTTAGTAGTATCTGTGTCCAATACAACGAATGTTCTTGCATTTTCTAGTGATATAATATGGAGAAAGGATTAGAATATTTCTGTTTTCCTTTGCAGTCTACATACTGGCTGGAACTGGAATTCATAATCTTTAACTTCATAAATATTTATTTTTTATGAGTTGTGAAGCAGAAGCTAATGTATAAACACCAAAATAACTGTGTGATCATCCTGAGGATGATTAAACCATTACTTTGAAAATGAAACTAGTTGTATGATGAAACCCTTTACTTACATTGCTCAGAATTATAGTAAGGGATGTCAGAGATTGGACCATTTTTCCAATTCTTACACTTAACACAATGTTAGCATGAAGCTCTCCCAACTCAGGTACCAAACAGGCTTCACAAAGGAAGATGGTTGTGGTTGTTGGAGGTCAGTCATCTCAGCTCCAGGACATCACTGCAGGAGTTCCTCAGGAAGAGTGTCCCCGGCCCAAATATCTTCAGCTGCTTCATCAATGACCTTCCTTCCATCATAAGGTCAGAAGTGGGGATGTTCACTGATGATTGCACAAAGTTCAGCACCATCACAACTCCTCAGATACTGAAGCTGTCCATGTCCAAATGCAGCATGACCTGGACAATATCCAGGCTTGGCTTGACAAGTGGCAAGTAACATTCACGCCACACAAATGCCAGGCAATGACCATATCCAACAAGAGAGAATCTAACCATTGCCCCTTAATGTTCAGTGGCATTATCATCACTGAATTTCCCACTATCAACATCCTGCAGAGGTTACCATTGACCAGAAACTGAACTGGACTAGCCATATAAATACTGTGGCTGCAAGAGCAGGTCAGAGGCTAGGGATCTTGCGACGAGTAACTCACCTCCTGACTGCCCAAAGCCTGTCCATCATCTACAAAGCACAAGTCAGGAGTGTGATGGAATACTCCCCACTTGTCTGGATGAGTGCAGCTCCCAAAACACTGAAGAAGCTCAACACCATCCAGGACAAAGCTGCCTGATTGGTACCCCATCCACAAACATTCACTCCCTCCACCACTGATGTGCAGTGGCAGCAGTGTGCACCATCTACAAGATGCACTGTAGGAATTCACCAAAGAATCTTTGACAGCACCTTCCAAACCCATGACCACTACCATCTAGAAGGACAAGTGTTGCAGGTAGACGGGAACACCACCATCTGGAAGTTCCCCTCCAAGTCATTCACCATTCTGACTTGGAAATATATTGCCATTCCTTCACTGTCACTGGGTCAAAATCCTGGAACTCCCTTCCTAACAGCACTGCGGATGTACCTACACCACATGGGCTGTAGCGGTTTAAGAAGGCAGCTCTCCACCACCTTCTTAAGGGCAACTAGGGATGGGCAATAAATGCTGGCCCAGCCAGCAAAGACCACATCCCATGAATGAATAAAAGAAACAGCTGATTTCCTTCTACAATATGCTAACAACATGATTTAATCCTAAATATAGCACACAATATTTGCTGAATTAGTGTCTCAGTTTACCTCCTCATACATCTGTTTCACAGACTTCTTTGAAAGATTAAGGCAATCAATTTATTGCTGAATTATCGGCAGTTTGACCTTTCCATCCACCCCTGAACTGAGACTACATAAACTTATTAACAGGGCATTAAATTAGTGCTGCCTGCTCTTTTAAATGACTACTGCATGCAACCAGTGATCCCTGTGCTTTTCATTTGGTGCGCACATCAGCCGGGAGTGTGAATTGGCTAGTGCGACTTAAAGACAGCCTGCAAGGAGTCAGTCACTGCTGTTTTTCTTTGAGCCGTGGCTGAACATAGAAAATGCACTGGAAGTCCTGTGGAAGAGGTGGAAAGAAGGAGTGATGTCCTGTATCGGTAGAGGTGGGGGTGGGGGTGGAGGGTGGGGGGGAGGGGGGGTGGACAGGCAGGAGGGCCTCCAGAAATATGCTCAAGAGGCAGTGGGAACAAATGGCAGCAGAGGATCAATGCCAAGAGTGTTGCTCCAAGAACATGATGCAATGCAGGAAGAAGGTCGATAACCTCACAAATTGTCAATGTGAGTGAGGTGATCTTCAAATAGCATATTGTACTGACTGTATCACTAGCTTAACCAATTCTCTACACACAAGATACAACATGTGAAGGGGCATCACTGAGGCTGTGGCTGCTGGTGTGGCAGGAGGGATCAATGATGAGGTAATCTGTAAACCTAATACTCCCTCTCTCATCCCACTTCTCCCTCTTCTCACAATCTCTTCTGAGTCACAAGCTGCAGATGATGTTAGCACACATTTCTGACAACGGTTTTCATTCATGGGATGTGGGCGTCACTGGCATTTATTGCCCACCCCAAAGTGAGAAGGAGGTGGTGAAGTGCCTCCTTGAACCGCTGCAGTCCATGTGATTTCTTCTCTCCCTTCGTCGTAACCCAACTCTTCTTGATATTTTTTACATCAGATATTCAAGAACTGGAACCCACCCAGCCCAAGGAGGAAGGGGAAGAAGGGAGTGACAATGAAGAGACACCTTCACTTGATCTTACGCACACAGCTACAAGCTCAGTTTCTCATATTTTTAAAGACTAGAATAGAAAGGTGATCTGCCCATGGTGAGACAATGGGCACAGGTGCCAGTTCACTGGAGGGCAAGGTCACACACTAGTTCTGACACGGGAGACCCGGATGAGAACTTTGGTGGGCCAGGCTGATTGAAAGAGGCTGATTGGTGAACACAACTGAATGCTTGGTGCTGTGAGAACCCTGTTGGAAAGCCTGTGCTCATTGTCCAGAAGCACGGAGGAGTCCTGCACCAACTTGGCACAGAGCCTGCAACCCATCCTTTGCAACATGGAACAGGTACAAATTACAAAGCTGAAGGATTTGCAACCTGGACAACATTCGGGCTTGGGCTGATAAGTTGCAAGTAACATTTGTGCCACACAAGTGCCAGGCAATGACCATCTCCAACAAGAGAGAATCTAACCATCTATCCTTGATGTTCAATGGCATTACTATCACTGACACCCCCACTATCAACATCCTGTGGGTTACCATTGACCAGAAACTGACTGTACTAGCCATATAAATACTGTGGCTACAAGAGAATGTCAGAGATTGGGAATCCTGCAGCAGGTAACTCACCTCCCGACTCCCAAAGCCTTTCCACAATCTACAAGGCACAAGTCAGGAGTGTGATGGAATACTATCCACTTGCTGGATGAGTGCAGCTCCAACAACACTTAAGAAATTTGACACCATCCAGAACAAAGCAGCCTGTTTGATTGGCACCCCAACAACAAACATTGACTCCCTCCACCACTGAAGCACAGTGACTAGAGTGAAATTACAGAGGAAATTGCTTTGAATTGTATATCAACCAGTTCCTAAGAGCATTTTTAAAATACATTTTATATTTCTTAATAATTTCTCCTTGTTTTTCATTGCTTTCTTCACATGTTATCAACCATTTTGCAACCATAAAATGAGAGGATGACAGGAGAGACATTCCTCTCTGTGACCCCTGACTAGGACAGTGAATCTCAGGTGTGTTACACCTGAGGGGAAGCAGCTGCTGAGTTTTTCCTCTCCCTGGTCATTGTTTTGGCTCAAGGGAAATCCAACCACAGGCTGGTTGGCCTGATTGGGTTATACACTTTTAACTGCTACAGCAAAATGAGCACAGCTGTAAGTCTGAGAGGCCTGTAGTTATGCTCCTGGTAGCCAGTATAATATCGTTTGATCAACCTGGTAGACCTTTAAATTAATTAATACACTTCTCTGGTTTGTTTTTGGGAGTCTTCATCCCCTGAGACTCTCTGGTCTGGAGCGTAGGGTGGGTGCAAAAGGGGTCCAGCCCTTCAGAATCAGCTTTCATCATGTGCCTCTATGTTGGGGTGCGGAATGAGTGGACTGAGAGGACGAACGAGACTGTAGACTGGAAATCTTATGTCTACAGCAATTAGGTGTGAATGCCTGTTCCTATCACAGACACTGCAGTTATGCTTGATGGAAAAGCCCCAGGAAATCTGGGGCCACGTAATAGTGAATGAGACCTGATAAAGTGGGTCTCCATCACTCTTACTTCCTTGTCCTTGAGGTGCAGGAGAGAGGAAAAGCTTCCCTGACCTCTTCCTGCACCTCTGTCAATATAGCTCCTTAACTAGCTGCTAGCAGACATGCAAGAATATTGGAAAGAAATCTTCTGTTAACTATCTGAAGGTCTAAAGCACATTACTTTTAAACCATGAAGAATTTAAAATATTAGTGACTAGATGTTGATAAGGGACAAAAGGTTAACATTATAATTCTCACAGTTACATGCATCCAATATCATGACTAATAACAATTTGTCATGTCTAGTCAATCATGTCCAGATGTTTACTTTCAGATGCAAAACTTATTTACACCACAATTCTTTGGAAAATCATTCTACAATAAAACAGTAATTTTGTCCCAAACTGAGGAAAAGTAACAAATATATAACCACCCTGCAATCATTTTATTAAAATTGTTTTGAAATTATGGATTATTTGCGACTGTACTGATTCAGGGACAAGTGGTTTACTGGACTAGTTTCAATCACCTAAGAGAGTCAGAGAAGAAATTTCCAGATTCGGTTCCCCTAATTCACCTGGGTTTTATCTGATTTTTCACCTCTCTCAGGAGATCACATGGCTTTTGGGAGTGGTGGGGAGTGCATATGTGTGGGATGGGCTGGATGGACTAGTGGACTTTTCCTGACCATCATTATTCGCATGCCTGTCTAATTCATATTTTTTCTAACCCTACATTATGACTGTCAACATTTACTGGCTGTAGATGTATGAAAGTGGCTTTCTGCAATTCATGGAGGGATGAAGCAAAAATCACTGAGTTGAACATTAACCAAAATTCTCATTAGGGTGCGAGACCCGCAGCAGTCTGGAAAATATTGCACAGGCCTTGTTGACATACTGAAAAAAACTGCCTGTACACAACATCTACATTTTAAAGGTAACTTTGGCACTAATTACTGCATCTTTATCCCACTGAGAAATTAGTATTTTAAATCCTTTTGAAAACAATAACATCATTGGTTGACCAGTTAACAAAGCCAACAGTGTTAAGCTAGAACCTTAGCAGCAAATCCAACTCTGCCTGCATGGTGGAATCCTGGTGGATGATGGTGCACTTAACTGCAGAGGTCCAACTCTCTCCTTGCAAATGCTGATTTTAACTTGTTCTACTGAGCAAGTGGGAAAGACACCTGCCAACAGCTGCTGGGGTCCCTCTTTAAATATACATATTAGGCTACAATGACAGTGAGCAGATCTTGTAGCTCAGTTAGCATCCCTACCTCTGAGCCAGAAGCTCTGGTTTCGAGTGCCACTCAGGACTTGATGACCATGGAAGATGCTTTCATAACATTGCCAAACAGATGGATTATCAACCTGACAATTCTGACAATGGCAGGCATTAAGAGTGGGAAAGGTTAGCCATGCTTGATGTGGAGTAGCACCCCTCAAGCTTTAGCCTCTGGTGACAGGCTGGTGACCTGTTCCAGGAAAAGCTATCTACAGAAACGGATATAAGCATGTGCTTTGACTGCCTCATGTACCACTAGCGGGAAGCTTCTAAGTCTACAATGACAACATTGGGACCAACTCTGATTTTGACCAGAATCCTGGGTGGAGAGTTGTGACTTTCTTGCCATGTCAACTTAGAGGGAGGCGAACTATTTTACTTTATTTTTTTAGTTTTCCTTGTGGGGCCAAGATGCAGAAGTTCTCTGAGTCTCTCAATGAAAGTTTAGGCCTTTTCCAGTCATGAACCATTGCACTACATGACTTACCTGAGTGCCAGAAGCTGTTTCTTGGTTCCTGGTGGCAGACAATTGCTGCCTGTCACTGTGCTCCTGCCTGCCAGCTGCCACTTTTTGAACTGATTCTGTGCCAATGAGGCCAGAGGACAGTTTGCCACCCAAGTTGGCCTCTGCTTGCCTAACTTGCTTTTGTGTTCGAATCAGAATCAGGGATGGTTATAGCACACAAGGAGGCCATTCAGCCTCTTTATGTTCATGCCATCTCTCTGCAAGAGCAATTCAGCTCGTCCGATTCTCCTTGCCCTTTCCCCATAGCACTTCAAATATTTTCTCTTCAGGTATTTATCCAATTCCCTTTTGAAAGCCCTGACTATATCTGCTTCTACCATGTTCTCAGGCAGCAAATGCATTCCAAACCCAAATAACTTGCTGCATAGAAAAGATTTTCCTCTTGTCGTTGTTGGTTCTTTTGCCAATCACCTTAACTTGTTGTCCTCTGTTTCTCGACCCTTCTATCTATGGGAAGTTTCTCCCTTTCTATTCTATCTAGATCCCTCAAGGATTTGAATACTTTGATCAAGTCTCCTCTCAACTTTCTTTTCTCCAAGGAGAACAACCTAAGTTTCTCCAATCCATCCACGTAATTGAAGTCCATCATATCTGGAACCATTCTCGTAAATCTTTTCTGCACCTTCTCTATAGACTCCACGTCCTTCCTGAAGTGTGGTGATAAAATTGGACACAATGCTCCAGTAGAGGCCAAACTGGAATTTTATAAAGGTTCATCATAACCTCCTTACTTTTGTACCTCTATGCCTCTTATTACAATCCCTGTAGAGGCTAATAACTTTAAAAAAGGTGTTTGAATTTCCAATGACTGTCTGGAAGGATCACACTATAAGAGTTCAAGTTTTAAGACAAATAAATTAAAAGCACTTTGACTAACCACTATTTGGTACGCAAGTTACACTTTAAACTATAGAAAGGTTTCCGCATGTGACTTTTAAGGCAACCAAAAATCCTCCTCCATGGTTATAATTCACGCTGTCATTTAAGTGGGCACTTTATTCTTCTGGAGCCAGTCCAACACTGCTCCACTCCCAATGGCCTGCTTTCTTTTTCCTTTCCCGGCCAGGTAACTCCTAATCCCAAAAACTGACTTTCACTGTGAAGGTTACCCAGGAGATTCCTCCCTCTAGAACTGGAAAATCCTCAAGAACTTGGTCTTATCAATCTAAGCATGAGCTTCCACCCGCATTCCATGTGGTGAACAGCAGAGTCTGCATTGGGCCTGAACTTCCAAGGAATGGCAATCAGGGTGGGATTGCAGCTCCGCTCCTACCTTTTTATCTTAAAATTCTTTCGCTCTTTTCTTGCCCGACCTTCTGGCTCAGGCCGAGTGAGAACTGTGCATGGCAACACGCTCCTGGGGCCTTCTGTTGGGGGCTTCATAGTCGGATGCAAGGAGGCCACGCCCCCTTTTTTTACAGCACAGGCTGCCGTAAATCAGTTGAGTAAATCAAGGAGAAGGTAGGTTTGTAAGGCAAGTATTCAGAATCTGGAGGTGGATGTGGGGAAGGCTGGGTCGGGCAATTGCCGTGCAATCCTTACCTGGGAATTTCTTCTGGGCTGGTTGGGGGGATGGTGGGGGGGTGTTTCTCAGCGCATCTTTGGGGCAACCCCCAGTTATACTGACTCAGAGCTTGAAAGTTACAGCCCAGCGTTTTCTCTGCTTCAGTGCAGGACTGGCTGCCTCTCTCTCTCTCTGCTCTCTCCCTCTCTATCTTTCTCTCTCTCTCTCTCAGATTCTTGCAGACTGACTTGTTTCTGTCAGGTTCAGTGATTAACTGTAATTCAATGCCACAATGACTTTTTATAGACTTCTTCCCTCTCTAAGCTCATCTCCATGGCAATGTTAAACATGGGCCTTGTATCCAGATAGAAATGCCAATTAGCTATCCTCTAGATGCCAATTTCATTCTAGCTTAGAATTAAATAGACATTTTAAAGTATAACTGTTTATAAAACCTGACATTCCTAATACCTCCCTGTGAGACTTGGGGAGTAACAGTCAGCACAGGTCCTCTGGCCATTGTCCACAGTTGTGAACATCTTGCGCCTTCTCTGCAAGTCTCTTGACTTGGGCCCCTCTTGTTCCCATAGCAACCAAGCCATCCAGGCTTATTGTCAGGCACAATTCAGACCAGGTCATATGACCTCCTTCATTCTTCCATTTTACCTTAAATGAAGGAGACGGTCCCAAAACATAACAACCTTATAAACTTTGTATTTGTAACACCCTATTTATAAAACCCAGGATCCCGTTTGCTTTTTAAAACTATTTTCTCAACATGCCTTGCTGTCTTCAATGAGTTATGCACATATACCCCCAGGTCTCTCTGTTCCTGCACCCCATTTAGACTATAACTAATGGGGCGTCACAGGGACCAGTGTTATGGCCTCAACTATTTACAATCTAGATAATCACGTGGATGAAGGGACTGAATGTATTGTAGCCAAATTTGCAATGATACAAAGAAAGTTAGGAAAGCAAGTTTTGAGGAGGACATGAAGAGTCTGCAAAAGGATACAGATGGGTTAAGCGAGTGGGCAAAAATTAGGCAGATGGAATATAATATGGGAAAATGTGTGGTTATTTATTCTGGTAGGAAACATAAAAAAGCAAAATATTATTTAAATGTAGAAAACTGCAGAATGCTGTGGTACAGAGAGATCTGGGAATCCTTTTGTACCACTTCCCACTTCTCTACATTAAATGTCATCTGCCATGTTTCCACCAGCCTATCTATGTCCTCTTGAAGTTTATCACTATATTCCTCACTTTACTTCCACGTTTTGTGTCTTCGGCAAATTTTGAAATTGTGCCCTGCACACCAAGGGTAGAATTTTCTGAGCCCGCTGGTGGTAGGCGTGATAGGGGCATGCGTGGAAAATATGGTGCGACCTGCTTCACGACGGCATGAAGGCAGATCACGATTGTCTGTTCAGCCCGCTGATGGCGGGATGCGTTTCCCGCCAACAGTCGGCGGGGAGCTAATTGCAATACATTAGCATATAATTAAAAGGCCATCCCGCTAGGCTCTTGGACCCCCACCGCATCGTCCATCCACATCGGCGGGAAAGCACGCTGACATGTTTCACAGCAACACGCAGGCGACGTGCACTTGGTGACCTTCACTTTGGGGGAACTGAGGTGAGTGAACAGCAGCGTTCTCCACAGCTCGCCTGTTGTTTACAGGTCTCAGAGGCACCGGGTGCAGGGGAAACTGGCCTGTTGTTTACAGGCCTCAGGGGCGCCGGGGACAGGGGAAACTGATGCCGGGCCCCGCAGGTGACTGCTGATGGGGGGGGGGGGGGGGGGTGTGTTCAGGGGCTAATGCTGGCCGGCCTTGGAGGCGACTGCTGAGGGAAGGGGGTTCAAGTGCTGCCCTGGCGCTGCATTCCATACACAGGTAATCGAGGTGGGGGGGCAGGGTAAGCGAGGGGAGTGGCTGTGCATTAAGGACACCTGTATAAATTGACCATGATATTATTGGGATCAGGCTCCTAGCCTGCCCACCCATGCAAGCAACGCGGAGGTATCAAATGGTCATCAAGCGCTCCATACCTTACCCCCACCACCGCCCATCCCCCGACTTCCCCGGCACATACTTTGAGTCCGCCACTATTTTATTGGACCGCAGAGCAGTTGGACTGCACACATTGTACAATCTCCTCACCAACGCTGGCCACGTATCAGTCACTGCTGGAGGTGCTCGCAGCCTCTTGCAATCTCAGCATCCGGTTGGTCCAGTGTCCCCCATGTCACAGGTTGGCAGGGCAGCCATGCAGCGCACACATCTCTGGCCAACTGTGGAGTGACCAGCGCTCTCCGGGAAGCATTAAGGGGCATCACACTGGGCCAGGAAAGGTGCTAAGTACAGCCATGATAACCACGTCTCTCTCTCTCTTTCATGCTGCAGGAGGACCACGTCAGGATCATGGATCCTGGTGACCTAGCTGTATGCCTGATAGTCTACAGAGACCATAGAAGACGGAGGAGAGAGCAGCTGAGGCTTCTGGCTGTGCAAAGGCAGGAGCAGCAACCTCATGAAGAAGGGGCAGCAGGGACTCCCGCACACGCTGCCCAGGAGCGACAGTGAGCCATGGCTGGTCGGTGCCTAGTGACACCCAGGGTCCATAGATGCTGCCTGCCATTCCTGCAGACGACTGAGAACCAGTGTCGGTGATGACTGCGCATCTCTAGGGACCTGGTGGCTCACATCTGCCACTTACTGCAGGACTTGGTGCCAATGGGACATGGAAGGCGTCCACTGCCAGTGCCTGTGAAAGTGACCGTGGCACTCAATTTCTATGCCAGTGGCTCCTTTCAGGGCTCCACATGTGACCTCTGTGAGATTTCACAAGCTGCCACCCACAAATGCATCCATGAGGTCACGGATGCCATCTTCTCGAGGGCACACAACTTCATGCATTCCGGCCGGGACTGGGACAGCCAGGATGCAAGGGCCATTGGATTCACCCTGATCTCGGGATTCCCACAGGTGCAGAGTGCGATTGACTGCATTCATGTGGCGCTCAGATCTCTATCGCTGCACTCAGTGGACTTCATCAACTGCAAGGACTTCCATTCACTGAATGTGCAGCTGATGTGCATGGAGGAGAGAGCGACTGAGACACCTGCCTTTTATCTTGTGCAGAAAAGTTTCACATCTGATTGACAAGAATACTGCTCATCAGAACAAGGAGCCACAGGCAGGGAGACATTCTTAGGCATTTATTGACAATAGTGAACAGTATGTAAAAGTGATCAACACCGGTGGCCAGGCTGTGCAACTACTTTTACCTAACTTTTCTAACCCTGCTGCTACGTCTTAGTGCTCCCTGGACATCCACAGCAGAGGTGGAGGCAGCCTGCTGACTGTGATGCCTTGCCTCTGATGACTTTGGCGGGCATCCTCTGGAGGGCCGAGACTTAGAGGGCCCCGGTCTGATTTGGGGTCCTGTGAGCCAGTGGCACCCTCCTTGGCCTGTGAAACTGGAGCTGTGGAGGTCACAGGAAGATAGGATTCGGATGGGCTGGTCACTCCCAGAGTCACCTGGGTGGATGGCCCCAGAATGTGCACCTGCTGATCCTCCTCCCTATGGGCGCCCAAGTCTGACTCCATAAGTTGAAGAGGTAGCTGGAGTGAGACCGAGCTGCCCAGCACTCCTCTCGCTTACACACTGTTGGAGGCCTACTATGGCATGAACAATAGAGTTAAGCCCGTGCAACAGTGCAGGAGTGATGTCTTGGACCAAGATCTCCACGGCGGCCGCCATCCTGCCAGTGTTGACCTCGGCAGGATGTAATATCACCTCAGCTTGAAGATGGACGGACTCCTCCATCGTGCCTTGCAAACTGAGGAGTGCAGTGGACATCCTTTCCTGTTGTTCCCAGGCTTGCCGTTGCAGCTCCAGCAACTGTGACATGGCCGAGTCCAGAGGCTCATCATCAGACATGGACTCAGCAATGTTCTGGCCTCTAGCAGTCCTTCAAGTGCCGGGGCCCTGGGAAGTCCCTGCCTCTGCCTGCTGTGGATCAGACAGTGCGATATTCTCACCAGACTGTGATCCCAAGGCTACTCTAAATTTAGGTCTCACTGACGTGTGTGTCTCTGCGCTGGTGGAGGGTGTGGGTGAGCACTGTGATGGGACTTCAGGGAGGGTGCCTTCAGATTCCTCTTCAGAAGTTTCTTCGGAGCTTGATTGGAGGCTCTGGATCATGGAAACTGTCGGCTGTTTGGCAGATGTGCCTGCGAAAGCGAGGGGAGATAATTAGCACATGGCAGTGGCCTGTGAAACAGGACACATCACTCACAGCATGGTTGTCTGATGGATGTTGCACTGCTGGATCTTCACTTGGTAGAGCAGCGCCGACCTCACCGTCAGCACAGGACCGGTCCCGGTCATCGCCAGCCAACTGGGTGGCTCTGTTTTAGAATTTGGTCAGAACTTTGATTTCTGGCATTCCTCCGCCTGTCTGTGACCTTTCCCTCCTGTTGTGAGCCAGTTTGTCCTGCATGGATAGAGATGGGGGGAGTGTATCAGGATGCCTGCCAGGCCAGATGATAAGTATAAAAACAAAAAGCTAAAAGCTACTGCGGATGCTGGAAATCCAAAACAAAATAAAAACAGAATTACCTGGAAAAACTCAGCAAGTCTGGCAGCATCGGCGGAGAAGAAATCAGTCAACGTTTCGAGCCCTCATGGCCCTTCGGCAGAACTGAAGCATAGTTTCAACAAGGGAGAAATATAAATTGGTTTAAGGTGGGTGGGGGGGAAGAGACACATTGAGGGTGTGGTGTGAGCAGATAATCAAAAGATGTCAGAGACAGAAGGGTCAAAGAGGTGTTGAAGGTGGTGGTCTTTGTCTGAGAAAAGTGCTAATTAAGAATGGAAGACAGGATATTCAAAGTACAGCTCTAGTGGGGGTGGGGTGGAAAGACTAAAGGTTTTAGTTTTAGATTTAAAAATAATGGAAATAGATGGGGAAAGAAGAATCTATATAAATTATTGAAAAAAAAGGCGGGTGGGGGGGGAAAAGAAACGGGGTGGGGATGGGGGGAGGGGGAGTTTAAGATCTAAAGTTGTTGAATTCAATATTCAGCCCAGAAGGCTGTAAAGTGCCTAGTCGGAAGATGAGGTGCTGTTCCTCCAGTTTGCGTTGGGCTTCACTGGAACAATGCAGCAAGCCAAGGACAGACATGTGGGCAAGAGAACAGGGTGGAGTGTTAAAATGGCAAGCGACAGGGAGGTTTGTGTCTTTCTTGCGGACAGACCGCAGGTGTTCCGCAAAACGGTCGCCCAGTTTGCGTTTGGTCTCTCCAATGTAGAGGAGACCGCATTGGGAGCAACGAATGCAGTAGACTAAGTTAGGGGAAATGCAAGTGAAATGCTGCTTCACTTGAAAGGAGTGTTTGGGCCCTTGGACGGTGAGGAGAGAGGAAGTGAAGGGGCAGGTGTTGCATCTTCTGCGTGGGCATGGGGAGGTGCCATAAGTGGGGGTTGAGGAGTAGGGGGTGATGGAGGAGTGGACCAGGGTGTTCCGGAGGGAACGATCCCTACGGAATGCCGTCAAGGGGGGTGAAGGGAAGATGTGTTTAGTGGTGGCATCATGCTGGAGTTGGCGGAAATGGCGGAGGATGATCCTTTGAATGCGGAGGCTGGTGGGGTGATAAGTGAGGACAAGGGGGACCCTATCATGTTTCTGGGAAGGAGGAGAAGGCGTGAGGGAGGATGCGCGGGATATGGGCCGGACACGGTTGAGGGCCCTGTCAACGACCGTGGATGGAAAACCTCGGTTAAGGAAGAAGGAGGACATGTCAGAGGAGCTGTTTTTGAAGGTAGCGTCATCAGAACAGATGCGACGGAGGCGAAGGAACTGAGAGAATGGGATGGAGTCTTTACAGGAAGCGGGGTGTGAGGAGCTGTAGTCGAGGTAGCTGTGGGAGTCGGTAGGCTTGTAATGGATATTGGTGGACAGTCTATCATCAGAAATTGAGACAGAGAGGTCAAGGAAGGGAAGAGAAGTGTCAGAGATGGACCATGTGAAGATGATGGAGGGGTGGAGATTGGAAGCAAAATTAATAAATTTTTCCAGGTCCCGACGAGAGCATGAAGCAGCACCGAAGTAATCATCGATGTACCGGAGAAAGAGTTGTGGGAGGGGGCCGGAGTAGGACTGGAACAAGGAATGTTCCACATAGCCCATAAAGAGACAGGCATAGCTGGGGCCCATGCGGGTACCCATAGCCACACCTTTTATTTGGAGGAAGTGAGAGGAGTTAAAGGAGAAATTGTTCAGTGTGAGAACAAGTTCAGCCAGACGGAGGAGAGTAGTGGTGGATGGGGATTGTTGGGGCCTCTGTTCAAGGAAGAAGCTAAGGGCCCTCAGACCATCCTGGTGGGGGATGGAGGTGTAGAGGGATTGGACATCCATGGTGAAGAGGAAGCGGTTGGGGCCAGGGAACTGGAAATTGTTGATGTGACGTAAGGTGTCAGAGGAATCACGGATGTAGGTGGGAAGGGACTGGACAAGGGGAGAGAGAAGGGAGTCAAGATAACGAGAAATGAGTTCCGTGGGGCAGGAACAGGCTGACACGATCGGTCTGCCAGGACAGTTCTGTTTGTGGATTTTGGGTAGGAGGTAGAAGCGGGCCATCTGAGGTTGGGCGACTATCAAGTTGGAAGCTGTGGGAGGAAGATCTCCAGAGGAGATGAGGTCAGTGACAGTCCTGGAAACAATGGCTTGATGTTCTGTGGTGGGGTCATGGTCCAGGGAGAGGTAGGAGGAAACGTCTGCGAGTTGACGCTCAGCCTCCGCGAGGTAGAGGTCAATGCGCCAGACAACAACAGTACCACCCTTGTCAGCGGGTTTGATGACAATGTTGGGGTTGGACCTGAGAGAACGGAGTGCAGTGAGTTCAGAGAGAGACAGATTAGAATGGGTGAGAGGAGCAGAGAAATTGAGACGGCTAATGTCACGCTGACAGTTCTCAATGAAAAGATCAAGAGAAGGTAAGAATCCAGAAGGAGGGGTCCAAGTGGAGGGAGAATATTGGAGGTGGGTAAAAGGATCCGTTGAACGGGGAGAGGACTCCTGCCCAAAGAAGTGAGCACGGAGACGAAGACGGCGGAAGAAGAGTTCAGCATCATGCCGAGCCCGAAATTCATTGAGATGAGGGCGTAAGGGTATGAAACTAAGTCCTTTGCTGAGCACTGAACGTTCAGCATCGGAGAGGGGAAGGTCAGGGGGTATAGTGAATACGCGGCTGGGGCTGGGATTGGAAGATGGGGTGAGGACGGAGGGACAAGCAGGGGTGGAGGGTCCCCGATGGGTGTTGGAGTCGATGAGTTGTTGGAGCTTGCGTTCCTTAGCACTTGAGAGAAAGAGAAAAAGTTTCTTGTTGAGACGACGGATGAGGCGAAGAATAAAATGAAACTGGGGGCACGCGCAGCTTTGAAAAAGGGTGCGGCGGTGCTGCTGGAGGGAGAGGTCGAGTGTGTTCATATGGCGGCGCATGGCACTGAGTGTGGATCTCAGAATGCGACGGGAACAGCAGTCCGAGAAACGTTTTATGTCCCGGAGATACCTGTAATCCTGGGTGGGTTCGAAACAAGAGGGATGGAATTTCAGTTGAAATCCACGTGGGGTGAGTCGGAGACGGAGACAGTCACTGAGAAAGGAGATATGGCTGTGAAAGCGGGTTTTAGTAAACACCTTGTCAAACACCAGGAGAGAAATGGAAAGCAATGAAGGTGAGCAGGGCAGAAGAGACAGTCGGAAATCCTGTCAGAGGACAGAACCATACTTCTTCCAAGAGGGCATTTTTTTGAAGAGAGGTGGCAGTCAATCAAACACAAAGATAAAAACAAAAAGCTAAAAGCTACTGCGGATGCTGGAAATCCAAAACAAAATAAAAACAGAATTACCTGGAAAAACTCAGCAAGTCTGGCAGCATCGGCGGAGAAGAAATCAGTCAACGTTTCGAGCCCTCATGGCCCTTCGGCAGAACTGAAGCATAGTTTCAACAAGGGAGAAATATAAATTGGTTTAAGGTGGGTGGGGGGGAAGAGACACATTGAGGGTGTGGTGTGAGCAGATAATCAAAAGATGTCAGAGACAGAAGGGTCAAAGAGGTGTTGAAGGTGGTGGTCTTTGTCTGAGAAAAGTGCTAATTAAGAATGGAAGACAGGATATTCAAAGTACAGCTCTAGTGGGGGTGGGGTGGAAAGACTAAAGGTTTTAGTTTTAGATTTAAAAATAATGGAAATAGGTGGGGAAAGAAGAATCTATATAAATTATTGAAAAAAAAGGCGGGTGGGGGGGGAAAAGAAACGGGGTGGGGATGGGGGGAGGGGGAGTTTAAGATCTAAAGTTGTTGAATTCAATATTCAGCCCAGAAGGCTGTAAAGTGCCTAGTCGGAAGATGAGGTGCTGTTCCTCCAGTTTGCGTTGGGCTTCACTGGAACAATGCAGCAAGCCAAGGACAGACATGTGGGCAAGAGAACAGGGTGGAGTGTTAAAATGGCAAGCGACAGGGAGGTTTGTGTCTTTCTTGCGGACAGACCGCAGGTGTTCCGCAAAACGGTCGCCCAGTTTGCGTTTGGTCTCTCCAATGTAGAGGAGACCGCATTGGGAGCAACGAATGCAGTAGACTAAGTTAGGGGAAATGCAAGTGAAATGCTGCTTCACTTGTAAGTATGCCTGGCCTGTGTGGGTGGTAAGCGGTCCCATGGACGGGATGAGAACAATGATGGTGTGTGTGAAAGCGTGAATGGTAATGTCCCTTGCACTGGCTGTGAGTGAGGGCCCTGTGGGTGTGTGATGGGTTTGTGAGTGTGTGAGTTGGGAGTGATGAACAGAATGACTTACCCTGGCGGAACAAAGGAGATTGTTCATCCTTTTGCGCCACTGGGTGGCTGTTCTCCTTTGCAGGGTGTTTACGCTGACCACCGCTGCCACCTCATCCCAAGCTGGGTTGGTGACATTGCTACCCATCCTGCTTCCAGAGCAGGGGTAGAGCAAATCCCGTCGGGCCTCCATGTCATCCAGCAGTTGCTCGAGGGACCCTTCGTTGAAATGTGGGGCTGTGGTCTTTTTGCCTTTGTTGGCGATGTCTCCCAGGCAGCAGTGGTGACCTGGTGGTGATAAGTGCTTTGCTGGCGGCTGCCTTTTAAAGATGGCAGCCAGTGTGATGCAACAGTGAGGTGATGACGAGCGAGCGAATGAGAGCCCACCCGCCCTGGAAATGGCATGTTTCCCGGGAATGCATAAATAATAAGGTGGACTTGGGAAGATACGGCGTGAAAACCTGCCATTTTCGTCAATGGGTAGGACTCCATTTTACCTGCTTGCTACCATGTTTCATGCAATTCTGGGAAAGTTCCGCCCCAAGTCTAGGTCAAGAGAAGCAGCGGTCCTTGTGCTGACCCCTGGGGAAATCGTATCGTCTACGTTCCCCCAGTCCAAAAAACAATCGTTGTTTTCTGCCTCAGCCAATGCTGCCACTGTCTCTTTTATTCCACGGGCTTCAACTTTGCTGGCCCGTTTATTATGTGGCACTTTATCAAATGCCTTTTGGAAGTCTATACACAGATCAATCACATTACCCTCATCAACCCTCTCTGTCGCTTCATCAACGAACTCAATAAAGTTAATGAAACATGATTTGCCTTGAACAAACCCATGCTGTCTTTTCCTAATTAATTTGCACTTGTCTCTGAGACTGTTAATTTTGTCCCGAAGTTAAAAGCGTACCTTTAAAGTTTGCTGACTTAAAAGTACTTCCCCCAAAGGAGTAGGGGCATTGGAATTAGATAACTTCAAGTGATGCAAAGCTCAATGGTGTGATTGAGTGTGAATATGTAGACATCTTCACTTAAATGCACTTGTTGCTATGACACAATTTCTATTGCCTGTTCAGTTTCAGTGTAGGTAAAACCTTGTTTTGTGAATCCAAATGATAAATAACCTTGGCATTTCTTCAGTCATTTTCTGTCAGTTTATAAACAGGCTCACAACAGTTGCAAATCACAAATTAGAAAAGTCTGACATGAAATAAATTAATAATTTGCCATTTGTGCGCAGCTACGAATACATAGATAAGCCAGGATGTGTCAAATGAAGTGAAACATTGGGCAGAAATGTTGAGGAATAAAATTAGAAAAAATATGTTACAAACAAGGACAGTTGGACAGCCAGAATTTTGAATCTTGTTAAATGTGCTCTGTGAATTTTAGATACAGTACATCATAAATGCATAATTACCTTAAGGTCGGATGCTAATTTATTATCTCATTCAATCAGTCTTCATCACTATGTAAAAATTCAGAGCAAGTCAATATGTCATTCTGCTCAACTCCTCCTGCCAATAAAATTGGCCAGAGGCAGTCACCCCCAAAAGTTCAACTTATTGATATCAAAATACATGTCCTGTTTGAATCATGGTTTTACAGAGTCATTTATAGCTTGCTGTCTCGGAGTTACAGGGTGGGATTTTCCGCACCCGCCCACGGCTGGGATCATCCGGTCCCGCCGCAAGTCAAAAGACTTCTGGCTGGGGCGTCGCCTCACCCGTGGCGGGTCCCACCCGAGATGGGGCTGGAAAATCCCGGCCACAGTGTGGAAACAAATTCCCCACCACAGTGCCACAGTACTGTTAAAATTAAAATGATGGGTGATCTCAGAAAGCATGCTGATGTGTTACTCTCAATGGACCCGTGGTCATCTGTGACTATGGCTGCATATCTAAGCATTATACATTCCTGACAACAGGTGTCTTGGGCTCTTCTGTGTGAGAAAGACCCATTACAGCTGACATTGTAAAGTGCCTCCAGGACATTGTTGCAGCAAGATCCCCGATATCTTCTGCATGGTACCTGATAATGTGAGTAACATGGCAATGGTCACATGGATCAGTGAAAATTTCCCTTGTTCCCTTTTCTACACCAGATAGATTCTGCAATTGACAACTGAAAGTGAGGGAAACATTTAACCTGCAGCAATTAGTAAGACCGTTGACTCTATGAGGTGGCATTTTCATTATTTCAGACTTTCATCTTTGGGTTGAATCAAGTTAAAAAAAAAGGTTATGATTTCACAAGCACAAACAGATCAATGAATGCATCACATGCTTCAGTTCTTATCTGGAGTATGCTGGAACAAAGTATGGGCCAATAGGTTGCAGTATACAGCCTATGGGTATGAAAAGATCGTGTGGAGCTTGCAAGTCACTGGCTTTTTGAGGTGGATCTTTATTGAGCAACTTGCTTAGCTGCTAAAACAATTTCCACTGGGCACAACAATTGTGGGTGAGAGGAAGGGTATGAGTCTGTCCATTATTCAAAAAGGAATTGTTAGACTAATTGCCTATTGGATCAACCAGAACTTGCAAGATCTGTTGAACCCATAACTTGCCCTTTTAAATAAAGGCAAAATACTGCGGATGGTGGAAATCTGAAATAAAAACAAAAATGTAGAAAAAACTCAGCAGGTCTAGCAGCATCTGTGGAGAGACAAAGCAGAGTTAATGTTTCGAGTCCAAAAACAATCTTCATCGGAACCGAATTTTAAATCTTTGTATATCCCACTTCATTCGGGGAATTGCCAGTAGAAAGTTAAACTGGGATGAACCGTGCCATGATTTGGCATTCTACGTATTGTATATTCAAGGGATGATACAAACATAGCTGGATAAGAATCTCTTCAATCTAACCCCAGTAAATAACCTCATGAAAAATGTGCAAAAATGCATTTCTGGCCAGGAGTTGGCACCAGTTTTTGGTTCAGCACGTGATGTTTTCCAACTGATCTAAGTTCAAGTAATACTTCCACACTCCTACAATTGTTGCATTGGGTGGCCCTTTGATGTTCTGAAAACGTACAGCAACAATGGTAAATAGCATTATCCAAGGCTGATTGTTCTGGCAGGAGAGAGTCTGGCAGTTCCTCCAGGGAGCTTTGCCAGTGAAATCATTTTTCTGTGGCAGAGAACATAAAAAGCGATGATTTTTCTATAAACATGTCAAAGAACAGAAATGTGAGGACTGGAAACTGAACTTAAGGATATATTAGGCTCCCAGAGGCTCTCAAATTCCTAAACAGCAGAATAAAAGCAGCCCTTGCCTTTGCAGCCAAAGTGAGTAAAGTAGATATTTTTGAACCACCGAAGAGACTAGACATAATTAATATGCACAAATTGTGTTGTAGACAAGAACAAAATCCTCCCGAGGCATCAAAAGGAAATATTTGCCAAGTTCCAACTATTCAGAGACTTCAAATCACTTGACATTGGCATCATTTTCTGTGTCAAACTTGCAGCCCTTGGGGAGATCAGATGGTCTACTCTTCCGTTTAATGGTTGATGGAAATAAGTCACTGAAAAATGAGGTTGGAGACTTTTCCTCCATCTCATCCATCAAAGTTTCTGAATTCCTGATGAGAACTGTGTTAAGTGAAAGAAGCTCCTGCTGAAGGGAAAGGGAAATAATTTGAAATTTAACTGGAGTAATGCAGACTACCCTCAATTTCTTTAAACAATAGGTTTAATGCATTTGCTCTTCCAAAAGTATGTTTTAAGAAGATGGTGTAATTACATGAACAGTTATGAACTGGTCTTATAAAACAGATATATTGTACTTGTACTATAGAATGAAATTGAGGAGATTCAGTAAGGAAAGGAATGAAACAGTGAAAGATTATGAATTTGCAATTCATTTGCAATTTCTAAACTTGTACAATATCACTATATGAGAATAGAGAGAGAATGGAAAAAATAGATATGACATTACCCTTTGGAATACTGAAATATGGATTAATGTGCCTGTCTGAAATTCCTTTGATAATATAATGCTGTATGAGCCTATTTAAAATAAATGGGTTGATGCCTCTTTTCAAATGGCAGATCAGCAATTTTTCTATGATTGTGTTAATAATTTTAAATTCAATGTCACACATAATTCAAGGCCATTATTATTATTTATTGTTTATTCCAAAGTTTTTCTGTGTGGCAAATAACAATGGTATTCCACCTTATCAGAAAAAAGATTCATTATTATTGATTCATGAGCAAATTATTTCCTTTCGCTTTCGCCTTTTTTTTGAGTAGAATAACTTCTATTTTGGCGATCAACTTACTAACTGAAAGAGCATATTTTTTCTCTGGCTCACCCTCACTATACCTCTTTAGTTGCCTTTTGTAGTGTAGCAAGACAAGTAAGAGGAATTCACTGATAAAGGTAATAGTTTGGTCCACAGCTAAACAAGTACATCTTAGTCCAAGTGGCATCAAGGTGGCACAAGGGCTATCAGTAAGGCTGGTTTGTATTCCAATTTTTGCAGAATTCATCTGGAGTTGGTTTCTGACCTAACGGCCTGATCCCCCTTGATAAAGCAGCTTTGCACACTTGGGCTTAACACTGTATTGAGAATAGCCCAGTTAGCATCAAACCAGTTTTGAAAAAGTGCTTGGGAAAATCACTTGGACTTCCTGAGCACTTCATAAACTTGTCCAGAATTGATTTGAATATTTAGAGAATCTATGCGTTCTATAAACAATTATATTTTAGCCCAGGGACAGGTAATGTTATACTGGAACCAACATCGCAGCTACTTGTTTCAAATTGGTATTAATATACAGCCTTAGTTTTGCTTATAAATACATAGTAATACACACAATATTGTGGCCTAGGCATTTTTAAAGAATTTTTTATTATCTTACCCAAATCAAAGGAATTGTTTATAAAATTCAAAGAAGTTTGAGTTTAAAAGAACAAGAGATAATAACAGAAGAATAAGCATTGAAGATTTTTTAAAATTAAAATGATCTGATAACTGTGTACAAATTCAGCAAAGGATGAGATGAGTCCATTGCAACATGGAGAAACTGGCTTAGTCTCCCCATCACAAAAGACCATGTGAACTGTGACCAAAAGAGCAACAATAATTAGTTCCAAATGGCTTGAAGTAGGAGGGAGTTGTTAAGATATTTCTAAAGTACATTGACCTTGAAATTTGGCAAGGCCCAAAAACAGCACCGATGTTGCAGTAAGTAAATAACCCACACAGGTTGATTCTGATGGGAGCAGCATGCAAACATTGCGTTGTTTGCTGATTTGCTTGATAGCTGCATTTAGCCAACACTAAATGTGCTGCTGAGGGGCCCAAGTTTGTGCAAAACTAGCACAATGTAAAGCCAGCCTGCATCTCTTAAAGGGGAGGGGCAACCTTGCTGGCTCCTGGAGCAGCTACTGGAACTGGTTGCAGAAGAGAGCGTGAACAAGAAGAGCAATGAAGAGCACTGAATTATGGCACAACACAGCAGAAAGTGTTAATTGCATATTGAGTGTTTAATTGTATTGAGAGGGTGGGCATTAACAGGGAATTCACTTCATGTTCACCCCCATCTTATTTCTAATTTTGCTGAAACTCTCAAGCACATCACCTCGTTTTGAATACTTCCCTCACTGATCTCCCAAGATCCACCTTATATAAGCTCTGGCATTCCCCTCAAATCATCTGAATTCTTTGGGTTGCCATCCCACAACACTAATTTTAAAATGTTCCGATGGCCTGCTCTTTTATACCTTGGTAACTATTCCAGCCCTAGTTATTGCAGACACTCTTTGTGTTCCACCTCTTGGTATTTTGTGTTTTTATTACTCCCCCCTAGCTCTTGGCATCAGTGAGACCGTTCAACCATTTTGCCCTCGCAGGCTAGAATTCCCTTCCTAAATTTCTTCCCCTTAAGACATCTCCCACTTTCGATAAACCTCTTTTCAAAAAATAGTTCCATACAGCATTTTGATCACTCCAAATTTTGGAGTTCATTTCTAGAGGGATAGAATTAAGAAGCAGAGAAATTATGTTAAACTTATATAGAACTTTGCTCAACCCACACTTGGAATACTGTGAGCATTTCTGGACTCCTGTTATAAACATGGATAGAGAGGTGCAGAAGCCAATGCAAAATAGATTTAGTAGAATTATACCAGAGTTTGGAAGGTATACCTCGGTAAAGTTTGAAGGTGCTGAGGGAACATTGAAACATAGGAAATAGGAGCAGGAGTAGGCCATTTGGCCCCTTGAGCCTGCTCCACCATTCAAATATATCATGACTGATCTCCTACCTCAAAAGACAAACTGTGGTTGTTGGATTAAGAGGTGTAAGTTTGTAATGTGTGTCTCTGTGGATAAAAGCTTAATAGTGTGTAAAGATTAGGCTAACGTTCTATGTTGCACCTTTAGGCAACCATCCTCTGCTACCATATCCTACTTTAGATAGCCAGAGAATGAAGAGTATAACTGGAGCCTAATCTGTACAGAGAGCAGGTTCTAAGGCTCCCTGATGCTGAGTTGGAGTCATTGGTGGAGAAGGTGGACAGGAGGAGAAGCTTTTCTATCGACAGAGGTCAGGAGACCATCCAGACAAACTCAGAGAAGGCAGTGAGAGCAGATAGCTTTGGTGCTCAATGCCAAGCATTGAGCCCTGAGGATCTGGATGCATTGCTTCAAGATGTTTAATGACCTCATACAAAAAGTCAAGGTTAGTGAATATATCTTCAAATGCCAAATCTCACTAATTGTCCTTATCCTCACACACTGCTCAATGTACCACAATGACATCACTCACCTATCAAGAATCTCCCTCAACCACAACTTATATCTAACATTCAAAGCTTTACCTCACCTTCATACACTCAGCACTGCTGCAAATCTCACACTCACATCTCACAGGTTGCACATACTGGCAGCTGTTTTATTGATCATCTGTCCTGCATCATAAGACCTAAAGAGGGGATGTTTGTTGATGATTGCACAGCCTTCAGTGCCATTTGTGACTGCTCAGATACTGGACAATATTCAGGCTTGTGCTGATAACTAGCAAATAATATTTATACCACACAAGTGCCAGACAATGATTATGTCCAACAAGAGAGAATATAACCATCTTCCTTTGATATTCAAGAGCATTTGCTGAAACCCCCACCATCAACAGCCTCAGGCTTACCATTGACCAGAAACTTAACTGGAGCAGCCATATAAATACTGTGACTATAAGAGCAGATCAGAGACTGGGAAATTTGTGGCAAATTATTCACCTCTTGACTCCCCAAAGCCTGTATATCATCTACAAGGAACAGGTCAGGAATGTGATGGAATACTCTCCATTTGCGTGGATGAGTGCAGCTCCAACAACACTCAAGAAGCCTGACACTGTCCAGGCCAAAGCAGCCTGCTTGGTCGGCATCCCATCCACCACCTTGAACATTTACTCCCTCCACTACTGGTGCACAATGACATTAGAAAGTACTATATGCAAGATGCACGGCAGAAACTTGCCAAGCCTTCTTTGACAACACCTTCCAAACCAGCAACCTCTACCACCTATAAAACAAGAGTAGCAGATGCATGGGAACACCAGCAGCTCCAAGTTCCCCTCAAAGCCACACCTGACTTGGAAATATATCGCCATTCCTTCACTGTCGCTGGGTCAAAATCCTGGAACTCCCTATCAGCACTGTGAGTGTACCTCACAGTATAGACTGCAGCGGTTCAAGAAGGCAGCTCACCACTTCTTATGGGATGATTAGCTGTGGAGGAGGGAGAATAAGGGCAGAGGTGATCAACAGAGCAGTTGTCTGGACAGACTTTCCGTGATCAGCTCAACTGAGTCAATGCAACTGCAATTCCTCATTTAGCAAAGTCGCACACCTTACTTTCCCTCTGATACTGGCCATTACCACATTCTCTTGGCTGCAATGCAAAAATAACACCACCGCAAGATAAGTTAAGGAGCTTGGATGGCACTGCACAGGGTTTTGCACAGAGCTTGGAGCCCATCTGAACCTAACCATGATTTGGAGTCTGATGGCTGTTGTCTCAGCTTCCAATGCAGCACTAGCAGAAGCCGTCCACCATCTTGGCACTGCAGTGGAAGCTCAGACTGAAGACATGCAAGGTCAGCTTGCCGTCACACAAGCTGAGATTGCTTTCACACAAACTCATGCTGCTGCCATTAATGCTGCAGGCACAAGGGATCAAAGGGGCCAAGTAGCCCTGCAATCTGTGCGCCAACAGATTACTAGGGTTTCTGAGGCACTGTCCAGGGAGGTGCAATCACTCTGTGGCATATAAATCTGCTGTCCTCTCTCAGGCTTACAGGAGTAACAGCATTCATCCTCTCACCCCTGCCACTCTGCCAGTGCCCTTGCTATTACCTGTCAGCCAATCAGCTAGCCCAGACTTCTGCCAAGATGAGGCAGCCCAAAGCTGGGCCTTCCAGGGCTGTGCCGTGTGAACCTATCCTGCAAAGCCATCTGCAATCTCCCTATTGAAAGTCAGCAACCTTCCACCTGGCATGCTGTAACCACTGGAGTAACACTGCTGAGGAGTGCTAGGGCAGCAAAAGCACATGCAAGATTGGCACCAAAGGAATGCACAAAGGTGGGTGGTTGATGTTTGTATGGAATATTGGATGGATGGATTTATAAATCTGATTTAGGATAGTTATTTTGTATTAGGCCAAGAGGATGTGGTAATGGTCAGTAACAGAGGGACGGTGAGGTGTGAGGCTGTTGGTAAATGGGGAAATTGCAGTTACATTGACTGGTACCACAAATAGTTGAGCTGATCCTGAACAATCCATCCAGGCTGCGGCTATGTTGCTTATCTCCTCCCTCCTGCTTAGCTAACCATCCTATAACTGGTGGTAAGGGCTGTTCCCTCTTGATGGTGAGGTTATGCAGCATATAACAACCCACCATGAACCTTGACACCCACTCTGCTGAGTACTGACGGGCTCCTCCAGAGCGGTCCAGGTAGCAGAAGTGTTGTTTCAACATCCCAATGGCCTGCTCTACCAAGTTTAGTGTGGAAGCATGGCTTTCATTGTTTGCGTGTTGCCCACATGTGAGTGAGATGTGGATTGGAGTCATCTATGTGGCCAATGGATAGCACTTATTGCCCAGTAACCACCCTCTGGTTTGGCATGATGGCTCAAATGCTAATGGAACAGTGGGCTGTTGCAGAATGAAGGCATCATGACTGCTGTCAGGATGCCGGCCATTGACCTGCATGATGTGCAGTGTAAAAGTCACACACCATCTGCAGTTTGAGGGAATTGTTTTTGGTTGCAGTGCATCTCAGAATTGACACACGGTATCTGCAGAGTGACATGCATGCAGTCAATGTCATCTTGCATCAAGAGAAAGTATGCAATCCTCACAAAACTGAATGTTCACTCTGTCTACTTCTCTCTGGCAAGAGAGAATGAAATGTATTTGGTTTTCTTGGAAGACAGTGGCTTCCTTTATGCAACAGTGGACAATGATCTGGGAGATGCTGCAAATATCTCCAGTTCCAGCCTGGAATGAGCCAGGAACATAAAATTTCATGGCCATGGTCACCTTCCAAGCTACTGGCAATGCCGTCCTTGTCTTGCTTTGAGGTTGCAATTGTGGTTGCAGCAAGTGACAGGTTTCAGTGAGGATGTCCTTGGTGAAGCGGAAACATCTGATAAACTGTTCCTCACTGAGGTTCAAGTAGGCGAATTGCTCTCTGAATGCTTTGGGTGCATAGGCTTCTTTCTGATTTCCCTTCTTCTCCTCTTCCTCCCTCTTCCAGCAGCTTGTCCTGCTCTGTGTTGCCTCTTCCTATTCTCCCTGTAATATTGTAGTTCAAAGAAGCTACATGATACTGTACTGCATCCATGTCTGGGAACAAATGGCTTGAACAGAAGCCTAGAAGTCAGAAAAAGCCATTCAGCACATGCTACACCACTCCATGTTGACTTTAGCAACTTTAAATAACTCTAGAAACCACCAAACACACATACAACAGCAGGAGGCAGTAGAAATCAATTTGCAACTAACCTGAACGTAGGTGATAATCCTTTTAAATAGTGCTGGTGGGAGGCCCCTTCCTGCTGCTCAATGCGTGTTCAGTTGTGTCAGGTTAACAGCTGAAGCATTGAGCTCCAAAATGGCAGTATTGGAATATAATCTGTTTACTCTGCACACTTCTGGCTGACACTCCCACTGTACGATAATGTCCTCACCAAAATATGTCTGGCTTGGCTTGCCTCAGAAGTGTGTGCGCATCCGTTAACACCAGTTTTTTGTCAAAAGGCGCCAGTAGCACCGAAAAAATGCCACGGGGCTAAAATTCCTGGCTGATGCATCCATTCAATAAGAATGATATAATTTGGGACATGATCTTCAGAGTCTTTATAATGTATTTATGACACAGCAAAAAGCTGGGACCCAATGAAGCTGAAGACTAACTACAAGTTCCAAAAACTTCAAATTTGCAAAACATGGAAAAATGTGGTCTATTTGAAACATATTAATACATTATTCATGAAAAAGATCACTAATGTGATCAATCTATGCTTGAAGCTGTCATACTGAGTAGTTTATCATAAGGCTCTATCGAGTAAAATAATTTGGATGAATTGTTTGAAATGCACCAAAATAGTATTGATAAATAATGAACTGTAACTGAAGCCAGTAGATGGTGCTGGGGTGTAGCTCACCCATCAGTCACAGATTCAGAAGGCAAACAGAGAGACCCCATACAGGGTAATATAGCCACTCAAAGTATATAACTAATCTATCTAGTGATAATCATAAAATAAATATCTTAGTCAGTTCCATCATATTATAGGAGTTGACCATTCTCCTGAAGCTCAAGGAAGATCCTATGGCTTGTTTAGGTTGGGTCCATAAGCAAAATTAGTTCTTGTTATGCTGTTGTCACCAAGCGGTCTGCTGGGAATGGCGAATCCCATTCTCGTGTAGGCAACCCTTGGTGATTTAAATGAAGGAAGAATGAGATTGTGAATGGAACATTCATTCCTATCGCCTGGATCTGACTCCATATCACTTTGTATTTAGCTGCAAGCATTTCCTAAATGTGGTAAACATCCCTCTGTTAAAGTTCTGTAGAGATGTTATCAGTAATACATAACCTGCCTTTCTGGCGTCTGGGTGTCTTTTGCTGGCGCTTCCTGCAATGTGTTCTTCAGTGGGTCTATTGCCCAAGGTTTACCACACTCTGTAGCTTTTGGCATCCAGTGCCAACGTGCATGCTTGATGGCTGGATGGAAAAGTTTCAGACCTCAGGGTCTCCTTCAGAAAGCAGCCTTGTAAAGCCATGGCACTTTGTTCTTCCAAAAAGCTTGGAGTGTTCAGGATCTGGAGGTGCTTTCTCTGAGATCAGTTGAGCAAATTCATCTGCACAATCTGAGAAAACTGATTTATTTACATAGAACATCAATTTTTTTCTCAGTCCAAACTGTCTGTTCTCCATCTGGGAATGAACAAGGTGTTGTATTCTAAAATAGCATCATTCTAGTCCTTTTGGATAGTGCCCCTTTGTACAAAGATGGCCTGTAGGTTTGGTTCTGAACATTTCAGTTTTAGGAAGGCTGCCATTTAGATCAAAGTTGTGAGGTCAAACCAAGGTGATAGCAAGGCTATTATTATCAAAGTTATAGGTCTCATCATGTTTTATGCTGTACTGAACAATATACCTCAAACTAGAGGTGTCTTAGTTGAATGTATCCAAGCTGAACTGAGTTCAAGCTGCAACAGCCAGGTGTCTGGCTTATTTCTCAAAACTGGAGTCAATAAAAATATTAAAATAGAATTCATCTCTCCTATTTAGCTGCAAGACTTATGTTTCCACTAAATTGCTTGCCTCAGGAGATGAACAATTTCCACAGCTCATGCTAATTAAATTGGTTTGCAATCTAGTCACCCTTTCTCTTGTGTAAAAAATCAGTTATGAAAAGGGTTTCCCCTTGATGTCTGAGCTCTATGCAGCACATTGTTGTATGCATGTTATAGTTATCTAATGAAAAGATTGCACATGACTTCACTTGCAGGCTTCCCGATCCAGAATTAGATTCATGTCTAAGTTTTACAGGTTTTTTACTATCATTACCTTGAACTGTAGTAGTCTGTTTATTCTCAGACCTGTATTAGGGGTGGGTATGCTGTTTCCAATTTTTATCTTTTTGTGAATTTGAACATATGAAATGCCAATTTTTGATGGTTTCTAGATTAGTTTTCCCCAGTCTGCTCCTGTCATCCCACATTCTCCCCAGTCTGCGGTTACACTCACCCCATTCTGCTCTCACACTCTCCCCAGTCTGCTCTCACACTCTCCCATTCTGCTCTCACACTCTCCCCAGTCTGCTCTCACACTCTCCCATTCTGCTCTCACACTCTCCCATTCTGCTCTCACACTCTCCCATTCTGCTCTCACACTCTCCCCAGTCTGCTCTCACACTCTCCCCAGTCTGCTCACGCTCTCCCCATTCTGCTCTCACACTTTCCCCAGTCTGCTCACACTCTCCCCATTCTGCTCTCACACTCTCCCCATTCTGCTCTCACACTCTCCCCAGTCTGCTCACACTCTCCCCATTCTGCTCTCACACTCTCCCCATTCTGCTCTCACGCTCTCCCCATTCTGCTCTCACACTCTCCCCATTCTGCTCACACACTCTCCCCAGTCTGCTCACACTCTCCCCATTCTGCTCACACACTCTCCCCAGTCTGCTCACACTCTCCCCATTCTGCTCTCACACTCTCCCCAGTCTGCTCACACTCTCCCCATTCCGCTTTCACACCCTCCCCAGTCTGCTCACACTCTCCCCATTCTGCTCTCACACTCTCCTATTCTGCTCTCACACTCTCCCATTCTGCTCTCACACTCTCCCCAGTCTATTCTCACACTCTCCCATTCTGCTCTCAAACTCTCCCCAGTCTGCTCTCACACTCTCCCCAGTCTGTTCTCACACTCTACCATTCTGCTCTCACACTCTCCCCATTCTGCTCTCACACTCTCCCCAGTCTGCTCACACTCTCCCCATTCTGCTCTCACACTCTCCCCAGTCTACTCTCAAACTCTCCCCAGTCTGCTCTCACACTCTCCCCATTCTGCTCTCACACTCTCCCCATTCTGTTCTCACACTCTCCCCAGTCTGCTCTCACACTCTCCCCAGTCTGCTCACATTCTCCCCATTCTACTCTCACACTCTCCCCATTTTGTTCTCACACTCTCCCCATTCTACTCTCACATTCTCCCCATTTTGCTCTCACACTCTCCCCATTCTACTCTCACATTCTCCCCATTTTGCTCTCACACTCTCCCCATTCTACTCTCACATTCTCCACATTCTACTCTCACACTCTCCCCAGTCTGCTCACATTCTCCCCATTCTGCTCTCACACTCTCCCCAGTCTGCTCACATTCTCCGCATTCTGCTCTCACACTCTCCCCATTCTGCTCACACTCTCCCCATTCTGCTCTCATACTCTCCCCATTCTGCTCTCACACTCTCCCCAGTCTGCTCACATTCTCCGCATTCTGCTCTCACACTCTCCCCATTCTGCTCACACTCTCCCCATTCTGCTCTCATACTCTACCCAGTCTGCTCTCACACTCTCCCCAGTCTGCTCACACTCTCCCCATTCTGCTCTCACACTCTACCCATTCTGCTCTCACACTCTCCCCAGTCTGCTCACATTCTGCCCAGTCTGCTCACACTCTCCCCAGTCTGCTCACACTCTACCCAGTCTGCTCACACTCTCCCAATTTTGCTCTCACACTCTCCCCAGTCTGCTCACACTCTCCCCATTCTACTCTCACGCTCTCCCCATTTTGCTCTCACACTCTCCCCAGTCTGCTCACATTCTCCCCATTCTACTCTCACACTCTCCCCATTTTGCTCTCACACTCTCCCCAGTCTGCTCACACTCTGCCCATTCTGCTCTCACACTCTCTCCATTCTGCTCTCACACTCTCCCCAGTCTGCTCACATTCTGCCCAGTCTGCTCACACTCTCCCCAGTCTGCTCACACTCTCCCCAGTCTGCTCACACTCTCCCCATTTTGCTCTCACACTCTCCCCAGTCTGCTCACACTCTCCCCATTCTACTCTCACACTCTCCCCATTCTGCTCACACTCTCCCCAGTCTGCTCACATTCTCCCCATTCTGCTCTCACACTCTCCCCATTTTGCTCTCACACTCTCCCCATTCTGCTCTCACACTCTCCCCATTCTACTCTCACACTCTCCCCATTCTACTCTCACACTCTCCCCAGTCTGCTCACATTCTCCCCATTCTGCTCACGCTCTCCCCAGTCTGCTCTCACACTCTCCCCATTCTGCTCTCACACTCTCCCCAGTCTGCTCACACTCTCCCCATTCTGCTCTCACACTCTCTCCAGTCTGCACTCACACTCTTCCCATTCTGCTCTCACACTCTCCCCAGTCTGCTCACAATCTCCCCATTCTGCTCTCACACTCTCCCCATTCTACTCTCACATTCTCCCCATTCTGCTCTCACACTCTATCCCATTTTCCTCTCACACTCTCCCCAGTCTGCTCACATTCTCCCCATTCTACTCTCACACTCTCCCCAGTCTGCTCACATTCTCCCCATTCTGCTCTCACACTCTCCCCATTCTACTCTCACACTACCCCCAGTCTGCTCACATTCTCCCCATTCTGCTCTCACACTCTCCCCAGTCTGCTCTCACACTCTCCCCATTCTACTCTCACACTCTCCCCAGTCTGCTCACACTCTCCTCATTCTGCTCTCACACTCTCCCCAGTCTGCTCTCACACTCTCCCCATTCTGCTCTCACACTCTCCCCTGTCTGCTCACACTCTCCCCAATCTGCTCACACTCTCCCCAGTCTGCTCTCACACTCTCCCCATTCTGCTCACACTCTCCCCAGTCTGCTCACACTTTCCCCAGTCTGCTCACATTCTCCCCAGTCTGCTCACACTCTCCCCATTTGCTCTTACACTCTCACTAGTCTGCTCACACTCTCCCCATTCTGCTCTCACACTCACCCCAGTCTGCTCACATTCTCCCCATTCTACTCTCACACTCTCCCAATTTTGCTCTCACACTCTCCCCATTCTACTCTCACACTCTCCCCAGTCTGCTCACACTCTCCCCATTCTGCACTCACACTCTCCCCATTCTGCTCACACTCTCCCCAGTCTGCTCACACTCTCCCTATTCTGCTCTCACACTCTCCCCATTTGGCTCTCACACTCTCCCCATTCTGCTCTCACACTCTCCCCATTCTGCTCTCACACTCTCCCCATTCTACTCTCACACGCTCCCCAGTGCTCACATTCTCCCCATTCTGCTCACACTCTCCCCATTCTGCTCTCACACTCTCCCCATTCTGCTCTCACACTCTCCCCATTCTGCTCTCACACTCTCCCCATTCTGCTCTCACACTCTCCCCAGTCTGCTCACATTCTCCCCATTCTACTCTCACACTCTCCCCATTTTGCTCTCACACTCTCCCCATTCTACTCTCACATTCTCCCCATTTTGCTCTCACACTCTCCCCATTCTACTCTCACATTCTCCCCATTTTGCTCTCACACTCTCCCCATTCAACTCTCACATTCTCCACATTCTACTCTCACACTCTCCCCAGTCTGCTCACATTCTCCCCATTCTGCTCTCACACTCTCCCCAGTCTGCTCACATTCTCCGCATTCTGCTCTCACACTCTCCCCATTCTGCTCACACTCTCCCCATTCTGCTCTCATACTCTCCCCATTCTGCTTACACTCTCCCCATTCTGCTCTCATACTCTACCCAGTCTGCTCTCACACTCTCCCCAGTCTGCTCACACTCTCCCCATTCTGCTCTCACACTCTACCCATTCTGCTCTCACACTCTCCCCAGTCTGCTCACATTCTGCCCAGTCGGCTCACACTCTCCCCAGTCTGCTCACACTCTCCCCAGTCTGCTCACACTCTCCCCATTTTGCTCTCACACTCTCCCCAGACTGCTCACACTCTCCCCATTCTACTCTCACACTCTCCCCATTTTGCTCTCACACTCTCCCCAGTCTGCTCACACTCTGCCCATTCTGCTCTCACACTCTCTCCATTCTGCTCTCACACTCTCCCCAGTCTGCTCACATTCTGCCCAGTCTGCTCACACTCTCCCCAGTCTGCTCACACTCTCCCCAGTCTGCTCACACTCTCCCCATTTTGCTCTCACACTCTCCCCAGTCTGCTCACATTCTCCCCATTCTGCTCTCACACTCTCCCCATTTTGCTCTCACACTCTCCCCATTCTGCTCTCATACTCTCCCCATTCTACTCTTATACTCTCCCCATTCTACTCTCACACTCTCCCCAGTCTGCTCACACTCTCCCCATTCTGCTCACACTCTCCCCAGTCTGCTCACATTCTCCCCATTCTGCTCTCACACTCTTCCCATTTTGCTCTCACAATCTCCCCATTCTGCTCTCACACTCTCCCCATTCTACTCTCACACTCTCCCCATTCTACTCTCACACTCTCCCCAGTCTGCTCACATTCTCCCCATTCTGCTCACGCTCTCCCCAGTCTGCTCTCACACTCTCCCCATTCTGCTCTCACACTCTCTCCAGTCTGCACTCACACTCTTCCCATTCTGCTCTCACACTCTCCCCAGTCTGCTCACAATCTCCCCATTCTGCTCTCACACTCTCACCATTCTACTCTCACATTCGCCCCATTCTGCTCTCACACTCTTTCCCATTTTGCTCTCACACTCTCCCCAGTCTGCTCACATTCTCCCCATTCTACTCTCACACTCTCCCCAGTCTGCTCAGATTCTCCCCATTCTGCTCTCACACTCTCCCCATTCTACTCTCACACTCCCCCCAGTCTGCTCACATTCTCCCCATTCTGCTCTCACACTCTCCCAGTCTGCTCTCACACTCTCCCCATTCTACTCTCACACTCTCCCCAGTCTGCTCACACTCTCCTCATTCTGCTCTCACAATCTCCCCATTCTGCTCTCACACTCTCCCCATTCTGCTCTCACACTCTCCCCTGTCTGCTCACACTCTCCCCAATCTGCTCACACTCTCCCCAGTCTGCTCATACTCTCCCCAGTCTGCTCACAGTCTCCCCAGTCTGCTCACACTCTCCCCAGTCTGCTCACATTCTCCCCAGTCTGCTCACACTTTCCCCAGTCTGCTCACATTCTCCCCAGTCTGCTCACACTCTCTCCATTTGCTCTTACACTCTCACTAGTCTGCTCACACTCTCCCTATTCTGCTCTCACACTCTCCCCAGTCAGCTCACATTCTCCCCATTCTACTCTCACACTCTCCCAATTTTGCTCTCACACTCTCCCCATTCTACTCTCACACTCTCCCCAGTCTGCTCACACTCTTCCCATTCTGCACTCACACTCTCCCCATTCTGCTCACACTCTCCCCAGTCTGCTCACACTCTCCCTATTCTGCTCTCACACTCTCCCCATTTGGCTCTCACACTCTCCCCATTCTGCTCTCACACTCTCCCCATTCTGCTCTCACACTCTCCCCATTCTACTCTCACACGCTCCCCAGTCTGCTCACATTCTCCCCATTCTGCTCAGACTCTCCCCATTCTGCTCTCACACTCTCCCCATTCTGCTCTCACACTCTCCCCATTCTGCTCTCACACTCTCCCCATTCTGCTCTCACACTCTCCCCAGTCTGCTCACATTCTCCCCATTCTACTCTCACACTCTCCCCATTTTGCTCTCACCCTCTCCCCATTCAGCTCTCACACTCTCCCCAGTCTGCTCACACTCTCCCTATTCTGCTCTCACACTCTCCCCATTTGGCTCTCACACTCTCCCCATTCTGCTCTCACACTCTCCCCATTCTGCTCTCACACTCTCCCCATTCTACTCTCACACGCTCCCCAGTGCTCACATTCTCCCCATTCTGCTCACACTCTCCCCATTCTGCTCTCACACTCTCCCCATTCTGCTCTCACACTCTCCCCATTCTGCTCTCACACTCTCCCCATTCTGCTCTCACACTCTCCCCAGTCTGCTCACATTCTCCCCATTCTACTCTCACACTCTCCCCATTTTGCTCTCACACTCTCCCCATTCTACTCTCACATTCTCCCCATTTTGCTCTCACACTCTCCCCATTCTACTCTCACATTCTCCCCATTTTGCTCTCACACTCTCCCCATTCAACTCTCACATTCTCCACATTCTACTCTCACACTCTCCCAAGTCTGCTCACATTCTCCCCATTCTGCTCTCACACTCTCCCCAGTCTGCTCACATTCTCCGCATTCTGCTCTCACACTGTCCCCATTCTGCTCACACTCTCCCCATTCTGCTCTCATACTCTCCCCATTCTGCTTACACTCTCCCCATTCTGCTCTCATACTCTACCCAGTCTGCTCTCACACTCTCCCCAATCTGCTCACACTCTCCCCATTCTGCTCTCACACTCTACCCATTCTGCTCTCACACTCTCCCCAGTCTGCTCACATTCTGCCCAGTCGGCTCACACTCTCCCCAGTCTGCTCACACTCTCCCCAGTCTGCTCACACTCTCCCCATTTTGCTCTCACACTCTCCCCAGACTGCTCACACTCTCCCCATTCTACTCTCACACTCTCCCCATTTTGCTCTCACACTCTCCCCAGTCTGCTCACACTCTGCCCATTCTGCTCTCACACTCTCTCCATTCTGCTCTCACACTCTCCCCAGTCTGCTCACATTCTGCCCAGTCTGCTCACACTCTCCCCAGTCTGCTCACACTCTCCCCAGTCTGCTCACACTCTCCCCATTTTGCTCTCACACTCTCCCCAGTCTGCTCACATTCTCCCCATTCTGCTCTCACACTCTCCCCATTTTGCTCTCACACTCTCCCCATTCTGCTCTCACACTCTCCCCATTCTACTCTCATACTCTCCCCATTCTACTCTCACACTCTCCCCAGTCTGCTCACACTCTCCCCATTCTGCTCACACTCTCCCAGTCTGCTCACATTCTCCCCATTCTGCTCTCACACTCTCCCCATTTTGCTCTCACACTCTCCCCATTCTGCTCTCACACTCTCCCCATTCTACTCTCACACTCTCCCCATTCTACTCTCACACTCTCCCCAGTCTGCTCACATTCTCCCCATTCTGCTCACGCTCTCCCCAGTCTGCTCTCACACTCTCCCCATTCTGCTCTCACACTCTCTCCAGTCTGCACTCACACTCTTCCCATTCTGCTCTCACACTCTCCCCAGTCTGCTCACAATCTCCCCATTCTGCTCTCACACTCTCACCATTCTACTCTCACATTCGCCCCATTCTGCTCTCACACTCTTTCCCATTTTGCTCTCACACTCTCCCCAGTCAGCTCACATTCTCCCCATTCTACTCTCACACTCTCCCCAGTCTGCTCAGATTCTCCCCATTCTGCTCTCACACTCTCCCCATTCTACTCTCACACTCCCCCCAGTCTGCTCACATTCTCCCCATTCTGCTCTCACACTCTCCCCAGTCTGCTCTCACACTCTCCCCATTCTACTCTCACACTCTCCCCAGTCTGCTCACACTCTCCTCATTCTGCTCTCACAATCTCCCCATTCTGCTCTCACACTCTCCCCATTCTGCTCTCACACTCTCCCCTGTCTGCTCACACTCTCCCCAATCTGCTCACACTCTCCCCAGTCTGCTCATACTCTCCCCAGTCTGCTCACAGTCTCCCCAGTCTGCTCACACTCTCCCCAGTCTGCTCACATTCTCCCCAGTCTGCTCACACTTTCCCCAGTCTGCTCACATTCTCCCCAGTCTGCTCACACTCTCTCCATTTGCTCTTACACTCTCACTAGTCTGCTCACACTCTCCCTATTCTGCTCTCACACTCTCCCCAGTCAGCTCACATTCTCCCCATTCTACTCTCACACTCTCCCAATTTTGCTCTCACACTCTCCCCATTCTACTCTCACACTCTCCCCAGTCTGCTCACACTCTTCCCATTCTGCACTCACACTCTCCCCATTCTGCTCACACTCTCCCCAGTCTGCTCAGACTCTCCCTATTCTGCTCTCACACTCTCCCCATTTGGCTCTCACACTCTCCCCATTCTGCTCTCACACTCTCCCCATTCTGCTCTCACACTCTCCCCATTCTACTCTCACACGCTCCCCAGTCTGCTCACATTCTCCCCATTCTGCTCAGACTCTCCCCATTCTGCTCTCACACTCTCCCCATTCTGCTCTCACACTCTCCCCATTCTGCTCTCACACTCTCCCCATTCTGCTCTCACACTCTCCCCAGTCTGCTCACATTCTCCCCATTCTACTCTCACACTCTCCCCATTTTGCTCTCACCCTCTCCCCATTCAGCTCTCACACTCTCCCCATTCTGCTCTCAAACTCTCCCCAGTCTGCTCTCACACTCTCCCCATTCTGCTCTCACACTCTCCCTTCTGCTCTCACACTCTCCCCAGTCTGTTCTCACACTCTCCCATTCTGCTCTCACACTCTCCCCAGTCTGCTCTCACACTCTCCCCATTCTGCTCTCACACTCTCCCATTCTGCTCTCACACTCTCCCCAGTCTGTTCTCACACTCTCCCATTCTGCTCTCACACTCTCCCCATTCTGCTCTCACACTCTCCCTTCTGCTCTCACACTCTCCCCAGTCTGTTCTCACACTCTCCCCATTCTGCTCTCAAACTCTCCCCAGTCTGCTCTCACACTCTCCCATTCTGCTCTCACACTCTCCCCATTCTGCTCTCACACTCTCCCCAGTCAGCTCACACTCTCCCCATTCTGCTCTCACACTCTCCCCAGTCTGCTCTCACACTCTCCCCAGTCTGCTCTCACACTCTCCCCATTCTGCTCTCACAGTCTCCCCATTTTGCTCTCACACTCTCCCCATTCTACTCTCACATTCTCCCCATTTTGCTCTCACACTCACCCCATTCGACTCTCACATTCTCCCCATTCTACTCTCACACTCTCCCCAGTCTGCTCACATTCTCCCCATTCTGCTCACACTCTCCCCAGTCTGCTCACACTCTCCCCAGTCTGCTCTCTCACTCTCCCCATTCTACTCTCACACTCTCCCCAGTCTACTCACACTCTCCTCATTCTGCTCTCACACTCTCCCCAGTCTTCTCTCACACTCTCCCCATTCTGCTCTCACACTCTCCCCTGTCTGCTCACACTCTCCCCAATCTGCTCACACTCTCCCCAGTCTGCTCACACTCTCCCCAGTCTGCTCACACTCTCCCCAGTCTGCTCAAACTCTCCCCAGTCTGCCCACATTCTGCCCAGTCTGCTCACATTCTCCCCATTCTGCTCTCACACTCTCCCCAGTCTGCTCTCACACTCTCCCCAGTCTGCTCTCACACTCTCCCCATTCTGCTCTCACACTCTCCCCATTCTGCTCTCACACTCACCCCAGTCTGCTCTCACACTCTCCCCAGTCTGCTCACATTCTCCCCATTCTACTCTCACACTCACCCCATTTTTCTCTCACACTCTCCCCATTCTACTCTCACATTCTCCCCATTTTGCTCTCACACTCTCCCCATTCTACTCTCACATTCTCCCCATTTTGCTCTCACACTCTCCCCATTCTACTCTCACATTCTCCACATTCTACTCTCAAACTCTCCCCAGTCTGCTCACATTCTCCCCATTCTGCTCTCACACTCTCCCCAGTCTGCTCACATTCTCCGCATTCTGCTCTCACACTCTCCCCATTCTGCTCACACTCTCCCCATTCTGCTCTCATACTCTCCCCATTCTGCTTACACTCTCCCCATTCTGCTCTCATACTCTACCCAGTCTGCTCTCACACTCTCCCCAGTCTGCTCACACTCTCCCCATTCTGCTCTCACACTCTCCCCATTCTGCTCTCACACTCTCCCCATTTAGCTCACACGCTCTCCCCAGTCTGCTCACACTCTCCCCATTCTGCTCTCACACTCGCCCCAGTCTGCTCACACACTCTCCCCATTCTACTCTCACACTCTCCCCAGTCTGCTCACACTCTCCCAATTCTGCTCTCACACTCTCCCCATTCTGCTCTCACACTCTCCCCATTCTGCTCTCACACTCTCCCCTGTCTGCTCACACTCTCCCCATTCTGCTCACACTCTCCCCAGTCTGCTCACACTCTCCCCAGTCTGCTCACATTCTGCCCAGTCTGCTCACCCTCTCCCCAGTCTGCTCACATTCTCCCCATTCTGCTCTCACACTCTCCCCAGTCTGCTCACACTCTCCCCATTCTGCTCTCACACTCTCCCCATTCTGCTCACACTCTCCCCAGTCTCCATACCATCTCCCCATTCTGCTCTCACACTCTCCCCATTCTGCTCTCACACTCTCCCCATTCTGCTCTTACACTCTCCCCAGTCTCCTCACACCCTCCCCATTCTGCTCTCACACTCACCCTAGTCTGCTCACACTCTCCCCATTCTGCTCTCACTCTCCCCATTCTGCTTTCAAACTCTCCCCAATCTGCTCACACTCTCCACACTCTGCTCACATTCTCCCCATTCTGCTCTCGCACTCTCCCCAGTCGGCTCACACTCTCCCCATTCTGCTCTCACACTCTCCCCAGTCTGCTCACATTCTCCCCATTCTACTCTCACACTCTCCACATTTTGCTCGCACGCTCTCCCAAGTCTGCTCACACTCTCCCCATTCTGCTCTCACACTCTCCCCAGTCTGCTCACACACTCTCCCCATTCTACTCTCACACTCTCCCCAGTCTGCTCACACTCTCCCCATTCTGCTCTCACACTCTCCCCATTCTGCTCTCACACTCTCCCCATTCTGCTCTCACACTCTCCCCTGTCGGCTGACACTCTCCCCATTCTGCTCACACTCTCCCCAGTCTGCTCACATTCTCCCCATTCTGCTCTCACACTCTCCCCTGTCTGCTCACACTCTCCCCATTCTGCTCTCACACTCTCCCCAGTCTGCTCACATTCTCCCCATTCTACTCTCACACTCTCCCCATTTTGCTCTCACACTCTCCCCAGTCTGCTCACTCTCTCCCCATTCTGCTCTCACACTCTCCCCAGTATGCTCACACTCTCCCCATTCTGCTCTCACACTCTCCCCATTCTGCTCACACTCTCCCCATTCTGCTCTCACATTCTCCCCATTCTGCTCTCACACTCTCCACATTTTGCTCTCACACTCTCCCCATTCTGCTCTCACACTCTCCCCATTCTACTCTCACACTCTCCCCATTCTACTCTCACACTCTCCCCAGTCTGCTCACAATCTCCCCATTCTGCTCACACTGTCCCCAGTCTGCTCTCAAACTTTCCCCATTCTGCTCTCATACTCTCCCCATTCTGCTCTCACACTCTCCCCATTCTGCTCTCACACTCTCCGCAGTCTCCTCACACTCTCCCCATTCTGCTCTCACACTCTCCCCAGTCTGCTCACACACTCCCCATTCTGTTCTCACACTCTGCCCATTCCGCTCACACTCTCCCCAGTCTGCTCACATTCTCCCCATTCTGCTCTCACACTCTCCCCATTTTGCTCTCACACTCTCCTCATTCTGCTCTCACACTCTCCCCATTCTACTCTCACTCTCTCCCCATTCTGCTCTCACACTCTCCGTAGTCTGCTCACACTCTCCCCATTCTGCTCTCACACTCTCCCCATTCTGCTTTCACACTCTCCCCTGTCTGCTCACACTCTCCCCAGTCTGCTCACATTCTCCCCATTCTGCTCTCACACCCTCCCCAGTCTGCTCACACTCACCCCATTCTGCTCTCACACTCTCCCCAGTCTGCTCACATTCTCCCCATTCTACTCTCACACTCTCCCCATTTTGCTCACACGCTCTCCCCAGTCTGCTCACACTCTCCCCATTCTGCTCTCACACTCTCCCCAGTCTGCTCACACACTCTCCCCATTCTACTCTCACACTCTCCCCAGTCTGCTCACACTCTCCCCATTCTGCTCTCACACTCTCCCCATTCTGCTCTCACACTTTCCCCATTCTGCTCTCACACTCTCCCCATTCTACTCTCACACTCTCCCCAGTCTGCTCACATTCTCCCCATTCTGCTCACACTCTCCCCAGTCTGCTCTCACACTTTCCCCATTCTGCTCTCACACTCTCCCCATTCTGCTCTCACACTCTCCCCATTCTGCTCTCACACTCTCCGCAGTCTGCTCACACTCTCCCCATTCTGCTCTCACACTCTCCCCAGTCTGCTCACACTCTCCCCATTCTGTTCTCACACTCTGCCCATTCTGCTCACACTCTCCCCAGTCTGCTCACATTCTCCCCATGCTGCTCTCACACTCTCCCCATTTTGCTCTCACACTCTCCTCATTCTGCTCTCACACTCACCCCATTCTACTCTCACTCTCTCCCCATTCTGCTCTCACACTCTCCCCAGTCTGCTCACATTCTCCCCATTCTGCTCTCACACTCTCCCCAGTCTGCTCTCACACTCTCCCCATTCTACTCTCACACTCTCCCCAGTCTGCTCACATTCTCCCCATTCTGCTCTCACACTCTCCCCTGTCTGCTCACACTCTCCCCATTCTGCTCACACTCTCCCCAGTCTTCTCACACTCTCCCCAGTCTGCTCACATTCTCCCCATTCTGCTCACACTCTCCCCAGTCTGCTCTCACACTTTCCCATTCTGCTCTCACACTCTCCCCATTCTGCTCTCACACTCTCCCCATTCTGCTCTCACACTCTCCCCAGTCTGTTCACACTCTCCCCATTCTGCTCTCACACTCTCCCCAGTCTGCTCACACTCACCCCATTTTGCTCTCACACTCTCCCCATTCTGCTCTCACACTCTCCCCAGTCTGCTCTCATACTCTCCCCAGTCTGCTCACATTCTCCCCATTCTGCTCTCACACTCTCCCCAGTCTGCTCACGCACTCTCCCCATTCTACTCTCACACTCTCCCCAGTCTGCGCACACTCTCCAAATTCTGCACTCACAATCTCCCCATTCTGCTCTCACACTCTCCCCATTCTGCTCCCACACTCTCCCCTGTCTGCTCACACCCTCCCCATTCTGCTCACACTCTCCCCAGTCTGCTCACACTCTCCCCAGTCTGCTCACATTCTGCCCAGTCTGCTCACACTCTCCCCAGTCTGCTCACACTCTCCCCAGTCTGCTCACATTCTCCCCATTCTGCTCTCACACTCTCCCCTGTCTGCTCACGCTCGCCCCATTCTGCTCTCACACTCTCCCCAGTCTGCTCACATTCTCCCCATTCAACTCTCACACTCTCCCCATTTTGCTCTCACACTCTCCCCAGTCTGCTCACACTCTCCCCATTCTGCTCTCACACTCTCCGCAGTCTGCTCACACTCTCCCCATTTTGCTCTCAGACTCTCCCCATTCTGCTCTCACACTCTCCCCATTCTACTCTCACACTCTCCCCATTCTACTCTCACACTCACCCCAGTCTGGTCACATTCTCCCCATTCTGCTCACACTCTCCCCAGTCTGCTCTCACACTTTCCCCATTCTGCTCTCACACTCTCCCCATTCTGCTCTCACACTCGCCCCATTCTGCTCTCACACTCCCCGCAGTCTGCTCACACTCTCCCCATTCTGCTCTCACACTCTCCCCATTCTACTCTCACACTCTCCCCATTCTACTCTCACACTCACCCCAGTCTGGTCACATTCTCCCCATTCTGCTCACACTCTCCCCAGTCTGCTCTCACACTTTCCCCATTCTGCTCTCACACTCTCCCCATTCTGCTCTCACACTCTCCGCAGTCTGCTCACACTCTCCCCATTCTGCTCTCACACTCTCCCCATTCTGCTCACACTCTCCCCAGTCTGCTCAATTCTCCCCATTCTGCTCTCACACTCTCCCCATTTTGCTCTCACACTCTCGTCATTCTGCTCTCACACTCTCCCCATTCTACTCTCACTCTCTCCCCATTCTGCTCTCACACTCTCCCCAGTCTGCTCACATTCTCCCCATTCTGCTCTCACACTCTCCCCAGTCTGCTCTCACACTCTCCCCATTCTGCTCACACTCTACCCTGTCTGCTCACACTGTCCCCAGTCTGCTCACAATCTGCCCAGTCTGCTCACACTCTCCCCAGTCTGCTCACACTCTCCCCAGTCTGCTCACATTCTCCCCATTCTGCTCTCACACTCTCCCCTGTCTGCTCACACTCTCCCCATTCTGCTCTCACACTCTCCCCAGTCTGCTCACATTCTCCCCATTCAACTCTCACACTCTCCCCATTTTGCTCTCACACTCTCCCCAGTCTGCTCACACTCTCCCCATTCTGCTCTCACACTCTCCCCAGTCTGCTCACACTCTCCCCATTCTGCTCTCACACTCTCCCCATTTTGCTCTCACACTCTCCCCAGTCTGCTCACACTCTCCCCATTCTGCTCTCACACTCTCCCCAGTCTGCTCACACTCTCCCCATTTTGCTCTCAGACTCTCCCCATTCTGCTCTCACACTCTCCCCATTCTACTCTCACACTCTCCCCATTCTACTCTCACACTCACCCCAGTCTGGTCACATTCTCCCCATTCTGCTCACACTCTCCCCAGTCTGCTCTCACACTTTCCCCATTCTGCTCTCACACTCTCCCCATTCTGCTCTCACACTCGCCCCATTCTGCTCTCACACTCTCCGCAGTCTGCTCACACTCTCCCCATTCTGCTCTCACACTCTCCCCATTCTGCTCTCACACTCTCCCCTTTCTACTCTCACACTCTCCCCATTCTACTCTCACACTCACCCCAGTCTGGTCACATTCTCCCCATTCTGCTCACACTCTCCCCAGTCTGCTCTCACACTTTCCCCATTCTGCTCTCACACTCTCCCCATTCTGCTCTCACACTCTCCGCAGTCTGCTCACACTCTCCCCACTCTGCTCTCACACTCTCCCCAGTCTGCTCACACTCTCCCCATTCTGTTCTCACACTCTGCCCATTCTGCTCACACTCTCCCCAGTCTGCTCAATTCTCCCCATTCTGCTCTCACACTCTCCCCATTTTGCTCTAACACTCTCGTCATTCTGCTCTCACACTCTCCCCATTCTACTCTCACTCTCTCCCCATTCTGCTCTCACAGTCTCCCCAGTCTGCTCACATTCTCCCCATTCTGCTCTCACACTCTCCCCAGTCTGCTCTCACACTCTCCCCATTCTGCTCACACTCTACCCTGTCTGCTCACACTGTCCCCAGTCTGCTCACAATCTGCCCATTCTGCTCACACTCTCCCCAGTCTGCTCACACTCTCCCCAGTCTGCTCACATTCTCCCCATTCTGCTCTCACACTCTCCCCTGTCTGCTCACACTCTCCCCATTCTGCTCTCACACTCTCCCCAGTCTGCTCACATTCTCCCCATTCTACTCTCACACTCTCCCCATTTTGCTCTCACACTCTCCCCAGTCTTCTCACACTCTCCCCATTCTGCTCTCACACTCTCCCCAGTCTGCTCACACTCTCCCCATTCTGCTTTCACACTCTCCCCATTTTGCTCTCACACTCTCCCCATTCTGCTCTCACACTATCCCAATTCTACTCTCACACTCTCC
This sequence comes from Cetorhinus maximus, assembly GCF_964194155.1. Lineage (NCBI taxonomy): Eukaryota > Metazoa > Chordata > Chondrichthyes > Lamniformes > Cetorhinidae > Cetorhinus > Cetorhinus maximus. The sequence continues at coordinate 53,602,868 of NC_135894.1, forward strand.
CCATTCCACTCTCACACTCTCCCCAGTCTGCTCACATTCTCCCCATTCTGCTCACACTCTCCCCAGTCTGCTCTCACACTTTCCCCATTCTGCTCTCACAATCTCCCCATTCTGCTCTCACACTCTCCCCATTCTGCTCTCACACTCTCCGCAGTCTGCACACACTCTCCCCATTCTGCTCTCACACTCTCCCCAGTCTGCTCACACTCTCCCCATTCTGTTCTCACACTCTGCCCATTCTGCTCACACTCTCCCCAGTCAGCTCACATTCTCCCCATGCTGCTCTCACACTCTCCCCATTTTGCTCTCACACTCTCCTCATTCTGCTCTGACACTCACCCCATTCTACTCTCACTCTCTCCCCATTCTGCTCTCACACTCTCCCCAGTCTGCTCACATTCTCCCCATTCTGCTCTCACACTCTCCCCAGTCTGCTCTCACACTCTCCCCATTCTACTCTCACACTCTCCCCAGTCTGCTCACACTCTCCCCATTCTGCTCTCACACTCTCCCCTGTCTGCTCACACTCTCCCCATTCTGCTCACGCTCTCCCCAGTCTTCTCACACTCTCCCCAGACTGCTCACATTCTGCCGAGTCTGCTCACACTCTCCCCAGTCTGCTCACACTCTCCCCAGTCTGCTCACATTCTCCCCATTCTGCTCACACTCTCCCCAGTCTGCTCTCACACTTTCCCATTCTGCTCTCACAGTCTCCCCATTCTGCTCTCACACTCTCCCCATTCTGCTCTCACACTCTCCCCAGTCTGTTCACACTCTCCCCATTCTGCTCTCACGCTCTCCCCAGTCTGCTCACACTCTCCCCATTTTGCTCTCACACTCTCCCCATTCTGCTCTAACACTCTCCCCAGTCTGCTCACATTCTCCCCATTCTGCTCTCACACTCTCCCCAGTCTGCGCACACTCTCCAAATTCTGCTCTCACAATCTCCCCATTCTGCTCTCACACTCTCCCCATTCTGCTTTCACACTCTCCCCTGTCTGCTCACACTCTCCCCAGTCTGCTCACATTCTCCCCATTCTGCTCTCACACCCTCCCCAGTCTGCTCACACTCACCCCATTCTGCTCTCACACTCTCCCCAGTCTGCTCACATTCTCCCCATTCTACTCTCACACTCTCCCCATTTTGCTCGCACGCTCTCCCCAGTCAGCTCACACTCTCCCCATTCTGCTCTCACACTCTCCCCAGTCTGCTCTCACACTCTCCCCAGTCTGCTCTCACACTCTCCCCATTCTGCTCTCACAGTCTCCCCATTTTGCTCTCACACTCTCCCCATTCTACTCTCACATTCTCCCCATTTTGCTCTCACACTCACCCCATTCGACTCTCACATTCTCCCCATTCTACTCTCACACTCTCCCCAGTCTGCTCACATTCTCCCCATTCTGCTCACACTCTCCCCAGTCTGCTCACACTCTCCCCAGTCTGCTCTCTCACTCTCCCCATTCTACTCTCACACTCTCCCCAGTCTACTCACACTCTCCCCATTCTGCTCTCACACTCGCCCCATTCTGCTCTCACACTCCCCGCAGTCTGCTCACACTCTCCCCATTCTACTCTCACACTCTCCCCATTCTACTCTCACACTCACCCCAGTCTGGTCACATTCTCCCCATTCTGCTCACACTCTCCCCAGTCTGCTCTCACACTTTCCCCATTCTGCTCTCACACTCTCCCCATTCTGCTCTCACACTCTCCGCAGTCTGCTCACACTCTCCCCATTCTGCTCTCACACTCTCCCCATTCTGCTCACACTCTCCCCAGTCTGCTCAATTCTCCCCATTCTGCTCTCACACTCTCCCCATTTTGCTCTCACACTCTCGTCATTCTGCTCTCACACTCTCCCCATTCTACTCTCACTCTCTCCCCATTCTGCTCTCACACTCTCCCCAGTCTGCTCACATTCTCCCCATTCTGCTCTCACACTCTCCCCAGTCTGCTCTCACACTCTCCCCATTCTGCTCACACTCTACCCTGTCTGCTCACACTGTCCCCAGTCTGCTCACAATCTGCCCAGTCTGCTCACACTCTCCCCAGTCTGCTCACACTCTCCCCAGTCTGCTCACATTCTCCCCATTCTGCTCTCACACTCTCCCCTGTCTGCTCACACTCTCCCCATTCTGCTCTCACACTCTCCCCAGTCTGCTCACATTCTCCCCATTCAACTCTCACACTCTCCCCATTTTGCTCTCACACTCTCCCCAGTCTGCTCACACTCTCCCCATTCTGCTCTCACACTCTCCCCAGTCTGCTCACACTCTCCCCATTCTGCTCTCACACTCTCCCCATTTTGCTCTCACACTCTCCCCAGTCTGCTCACACTCTCCCCATTCTGCTCTCACACTCTCCCCAGTCTGCTCACACTCTCCCCATTTTGCTCTCAGACTCTCCCCATTCTGCTCTCACACTCTCCCCATTCTACTCTCACACTCTCCCCATTCTACTCTCACACTCACCCCAGTCTGGTCACATTCTCCCCATTCTGCTCACACTCTCCCCAGTCTGCTCTCACACTTTCCCCATTCTGCTCTCACACTCTCCCCATTCTGCTCTCACACTCGCCCCATTCTGCTCTCACACTCTCCGCAGTCTGCTCACACTCTCCCCATTCTGCTCTCACACTCTCCCCATTCTGCTCTCACACTCTCCCCTTTCTACTCTCACACTCTCCCCATTCTACTCTCACACTCACCCCAGTCTGGTCACATTCTCCCCATTCTGCTCACACTCTCCCCAGTCTGCTCTCACACTTTCCCCATTCTGCTCTCACACTCTCCCCATTCTGCTCTCACACTCTCCGCAGTCTGCTCACACTCTCCCCACTCTGCTCTCACACTCTCCCCAGTCTGCTCACACTCTCCCCATTCTGTTCTCACACTCTGCCCATTCTGCTCACACTCTCCCCAGTCTGCTCAATTCTCCCCATTCTGCTCTCACACTCTCCCCATTTTGCTCTAACACTCTCGTCATTCTGCTCTCACACTCTCCCCATTCTACTCTCACTCTCTCCCCATTCTGCTCTCACAGTCTCCCCAGTCTGCTCACATTCTCCCCATTCTGCTCTCACACTCTCCCCAGTCTGCTCTCACACTCTCCCCATTCTGCTCACACTCTACCCTGTCTGCTCACACTGTCCCCAGTCTGCTCACAATCTGCCCATTCTGCTCACACTCTCCCCAGTCTGCTCACACTCTCCCCAGTCTGCTCACATTCTCCCCATTCTGCTCTCACACTCTCCCCTGTCTGCTCACACTCTCCCCATTCTGCTCTCACACTCTCCCCAGTCTGCTCACATTCTCCCCATTCTACTCTCACACTCTCCCCATTTTGCTCTCACACTCTCCCCAGTCTTCTCACACTCTCCCCATTCTGCTCTCACACTCTCCCCAGTCTGCTCACACTCTCCCCATTCTGCTTTCACACTCTCCCCATTTTGCTCTCACACTCTCCCCATTCTGCTCTCACACTATCCCAATTCTACTCTCACACTCTCCCCATTCCACTCTCACACTCTCCCCAGTCTGCTCACATTCTCCCCATTCTGCTCACACTCTCCCCAGTCTGCTCTCACACTTTCCCCATTCTGCTCTCACAATCTCCCCATTCTGCTCTCACACTCTCCCCATTCTGCTCTCACACTCTCCGCAGTCTGCACACACTCTCCCCATTCTGCTCTCACACTCTCCCCAGTCTGCTCACACTCTCCCCATTCTGTTCTCACACTCTGCCCATTCTGCTCACACTCTCCCCAGTCAGCTCACATTCTCCCCATGCTGCTCTCACACTCTCCCCATTTTGCTCTCACACTCTCCTCATTCTGCTCTCACACTCACCCCATTCTACTCTCACTCTCTCCCCATTCTGCTCTCACACTCTCCCCAGTCTGCTCACATTCTCCCCATTCTGCTCTCACACTCTCCCCAGTCTGCTCTCACACTCTCCCCATTCTACTCTCACACTCTCCCCAGTCTGCTCACACTCTCCCCATTCTGCTCTCACACTCTCCCCTGTCTGCTCACACTCTCCCCATTCTGCTCACGCTCTCCCCAGTCTTCTCACACTCTCCCCAGACTGCTCACATTCTGCCGAGTCTGCTCACACTCTCCCCAGTCTGCTCACACTCTCCCCAGTCTGCTCACATTCTCCCCATTCTGCTCACACTCTCCCCAGTCTGCTCTCACACTTTCCCATTCTGCTCTCACAGTCTCCCCATTCTGCTCTCACACTCTCCCCATTCTGCTCTCACACTCTCCCCAGTCTGTTCACACTCTCCCCATTCTGCTCTCACACTCTCCCCAGTCTGCTCACACTCTCCCCATTTTGCTCTCACACTCTCCCCATTCTGCTCTAACACTCTCCCCAGTCTGCTCACATTCTCCCCATTCTGCTCTCACACTCTCCCCAGTCTGCGCACACTCTCCAAATTCTGCTCTCACAATCTCCCCATTCTGCTCTCACACTCTCCCCATTCTGCTTTCACACTCTCCCCTGTCTGCTCACACTCTCCCCAGTCTGCTCACATTCTCCCCATTCTGCTCTCACACCCTCCCCAGTCTGCTCACACTCACCCCATTCTGCTCTCACACTCTCCCCAGTCTGCTCACATTCTCCCCATTCTACTCTCACACTCTCCCCATTTTGCTCGCACGCTCTCCCCAGTCAGCTCACACTCTCCCCATTCTGCTCTCACACTCTCCCCAGTCTGCTCTCACACTCTCCCCAGTCTGCTCTCACACTCTCCCCATTCTGCTCTCACAGTCTCCCCATTTTGCTCTCACACTCTCCCCATTCTACTCTCACATTCTCCCCATTTTGCTCTCACACTCACCCCATTCGACTCTCACATTCTCCCCATTCTACTCTCACACTCTCCCCAGTCTGCTCACATTCTCCCCATTCTGCTCACACTCTCCCCAGTCTGCTCACACTCTCCCCAGTCTGCTCTCTCACTCTCCCCATTCTACTCTCACACTCTCCCCAGTCTACTCACACTCTCCTCATTCTGCTCTCACACTCTCCCCAGTCTTCTCTCACACTCTCCCCATTCTGCTCTCACACTCTCCCCTGTCTGCTCACACTCTCCCCAATCTGCTCACACTCTCCTCAGTCTGCTCACACTCTCCCCAGTCTGCTCACACTCTCCCCAGTCTGCTCAAACTCTCCCCAGTCTGCCCACATTCTGCCCAGTCTGCTCACATTCTCCCCATTCTGCTCTCACACTCTCCCCAGTCTGCTCTCACACTCTCCCCAGTCTGCTCTCACACTCTCCCCATTCTGCTCTCACACTCTCCCCATTCTGCTCTCACACTCACCCCAGTCTGCTCTCACACTCTCCCCAGTCTGCTCACATTCTCCCCATTCTACTCTCACACTCTCCCCATTTTTCTCTCACACTCTCCCCATTCTACTCTCACATTCTCCCCATTTTGCTCTCACACTCTCCCCATTCTACTCTCACATTCTCCCCATTTTGCTCTCACACTCTCCCCATTCTACTCTCACATTCTCCACATTCTACTCTCAAACTCTCCCCAGTCTGCTCACATTCTCCCCATTCTGCTCTCACACTCTCCCCAGTCTGCTCACATTCTCCGCATTCTGCTCTCACACTCTCCCCATTCTGCTCACACTCTCGCCATTCTGCTCTCATACTCTCCCCATTCTGCTTACACTCTCCCCATTCTGCTCTCATACTCTACCCAGTCTGCTCTCACACTCTCCCCAGTCTGCTCACACTCTCCCCATTCTGCTCTCACACTCTCCCCATTCTGCTCTCACACTCTCCCCATTTAGCTCACACGCTCTCCCCAGTCTGCTCACACTCTCCCCATTCTGCTCTCACACTCGCCCCAGTCTGCTCACACACTCTCCCCATTCTACTCTCACACTCTCCCCAGTCTGCTCACACTCTCCCAATTCTGCTCTCACACTCTCCCCATTCTGCTCTCACACTCTCCCCATTCTGCTCTCACACTCTCCCCTGTCTGCTCACACTCTCCCCATTCTGCTCACACTCTCCCCAGTCTGCTCACACTCTCCCCAGTCTGCTCACATTCTGCCCAGTCTGCTCACCCTCTCCCCAGTCTGCTCACACTCTCCCCAGTCTGCTCACATTCTCCCCATTCTGCTCTCACACTCTCCCCAGTCTGCTCACACTCTCCCCATTCTGCTCTCACACTCTCCCCATTCTGCTCACACTCTCCCCAGTCTCCATACCATCTCCCCATTCTGCTCTCACACTCTCCCCATTCTGCTCTCACACTCTCCCCATTCTGCTCTTACACTCTCCCCAGTCTCCTCACACCCTCCCCATTCTGCTCTCACACTCACCCTAGTCTGCTCACACTCTCCCCATTCTGCTCTCACTCTCCCCATTCTGCTTTCAAACTCTCCCCAATCTGCTCACACTCTCCACACTCTGCTCACATTCTCCCCATTCTGCTCTCGCACTCTCCCCAGTCGGCTCACACTCTCCCCATTCTGCTCTCACACTCTCCCCAGTCTGCTCACATTCTCCCCATTCTACTCTCACACTCTCCACATTTTGCTCGCACGCTCTCCCAAGTCTGCTCACACTCTCCCCATTCTGCTCTCACACTCTCCCCAGTCTGCTCACACACTCTCCCCATTCTACTCTCACACTCTCCCCAGTCTGCTCACACTCTCCCCATTCTGCTCTCACACTCTCCCCATTCTGCTCTCACACTCTCCCCATTCTGCTCTCACACTCTCCCCTGTCGGCTGACACTCTCCCCATTCTGCTCACACTCTCCCCAGTCTGCTCACATTCTCCCCATTCTGCTCTCACACTCTCCCCTGTCTGCTCACACTCTCCCCATTCTGCTCTCACACTCTCCCCAGTCTGCTCACATTCTCCCAATTCTACTCTCACACTCTCCCCATTTTGCTCTCACACTCTCCCCAGTCTGCTCACTCTCTCCCCATTCTGCTCTCACACTCTCCCCAGTCTGCTCACACTCTCCCCATTCTGCTCTCACACTCTCCCCATTCTGCTCACACTCTCCCCATTCTGCTCTCACATTCTCCCCATTCTGCTCTCACACTCTCCACATTTTGCTCTCACACTCTCCCCATTCTGCTCTCACACTCTCCCCATTCTACTCTCACACTCTCCCCATTCTACTCTCACACTCTCCCCAGTCTGCTCACAATCTCCCCATTCTGCTCACACTGTCCCCAGCCTGCTCTCAAACTTTCCCCATTCTGCTCTCATACTCTCCCCATTCTGCTCTCACACTCTCCCCATTCTGCTCTCACACTCTCCGCAGTCTCCTCACACTCTCCCCATTCTGCTCTCACACTCTCCCCAGTCTGCTCACACACTCCCCATTCTGTTCTCACACTCTGCCCATTCCGCTCACACTCTCCCCAGTCTGCTCACATTCTCCCCATTCTGCTCTCACACTCTCCCCATTTTGCTCTCACACTCTCCTCATTCTGCTCTCACACTCTCCCCATTCTACTCTCACTCTCTCCCCATTCTGCTCTCACACTCTCCGTAGTCTGCTCACACTCTCCCCATTCTGCTCTCACACTCTCCCCATTCTGCTTTCACACTCTCCCCTGTCTGCTCACACTCTCCCCAGTCTGCTCACATTCTCCCCATTCTGCTCTCACACCCTCCCCAGTCTGCTCACACTCACCCCATTCTGCTCTCACACTCTCCCCAGTCTGCTCACATTCTCCCCATTCTACTCTCACACTCTCCCCATTTTGCTCACACGCTCTCCCCAGTCTGCTCACACTCTCCCCATTCTGCTCTCACACTCTCCCCAGTCTGCTCACACACTCTCCCCATTCTACTCTCACACTCTCCCCAGTCTGCTCACACTCTCCCCATTCTGCTCTCACACTCTCCCCATTCTGCTCTCACACTTTCCCCATTCTGCTCTCACACTCTCCCCATTCTACTCTCACACTCTCCCCAGTCTGCTCACATTCTCCCCATTCTGCTCACACTCTCCCCAGTCTGCTCTCACACTTTCCCCATTCTGCTCTCACACTCTCCCCATTCTGCTCTCACACTCTCCCCATTCTGCTCTCACACTCTCCGCAGTCTGCTCACACTCTCCCCATTCTGCTCTCACACTCTCCCCAGTCTGCTCACACTCTCCCCATTCTGTTCTCACACTCTGCCCATTCTGCTCACACTCTCCCCAGTCTGCTCACATTCTCCCCATGTTGCTCTCACACTCTCCCCATTTTGCTCTCACACTCTCCTCATTCTGCTCTCACACTCACCCCATTCTACTCTCACTCTCTCCCCATTCTGCTCTCACACTCTCCCCAGTCTGCTCACATTCTCCCCATTCTGCTCTCACACTCTCCCCAGTCTGCTCTCACACTCTCCCCATTCTACTCTCACACTCTCCCCAGTCTGCTCACATTCTCCCCATTCTGCTCTCACACTCTCCCCTGTCTGCTCACACTCTCCCCATTCTGCTCACACTCTCCCCAGTCTTCTCACACTCTCCCCAGTCTGCTCACATTCTCCCCATTCTGCTCACACTCTCCCCAGTCTGCTCTCACACTTTCCCATTCTGCTCTCACACTCTCCCCATTCTGCTCTCACACTCTCCCCATTCTGCTCTCACACTCTCCCCAGTCTGTTCACACTCTCCCCATTCTGCTCTCACACTCTCCCCAGTCTGCTCACACTCACCCCATTTTGCTCTCACACTCTCCGCATTCTGCTCTCACACTCTCCCCAGTCTGCTCACATTCTCCCCATTCTGCTCTCACACTCTCCCCAGTCTGCTCACGCACTCTCCCCATTCTACTCTCACACTCTCCCCAGTCTGCGCACACTCTCCAAATTCTGCACTCACAATCTCCCCATTCTGCTCTCACACTCTCCCCATTCTGCTCCCACACTCTCCCCTGTCTGCTCACACCCTCCCCATTCTGCTCACACTCTCCCCAGTCTGCTCACACTCTCCCCAGTCTGCTCACATTCTGCCCAGTCTGCTCACACTCTCCCCAGTCTGCTCACACTCTCCCCAGTCTGCTCACATTCTCCCCATTCTGCTCTCACACTCTCCCCTGTCTGCTCACGCTCGCCCCATTCTGCTCTCACACTCTCCCCAGTCTGCTCGCATTCTCCCCATTCTACTCTCACACTCTCCCCATTTTGCTCTCACACTCTCCCCAGTCTGCTCACACTCTCCCCATTCTGCTCTCACACTCTCCGCAGTCTGCTCACACTCTCCCCATTTTGCTCTCAGACTCTCCCCATTCTGCTCTCACACTCTCCCCATTCTACTCTCACACTCTCCCCATTCTACTCTCACACTCACCCCAGTCTGGTCACATTCTCCCCATTCTGCTCACACTCTCCCCAGTCTGCTCTCACACTTTCCCCATTCTGCTCTCACACTCTCCCCATTCTGCTCTCACACTCGCCCCATTCTGCTCTCACACTCTCCGCAGTCTGCTCACACTCTCCCCATTCTGCTCTCACACTCTCCCCATTCTACTCTCACACTCTCCCCATTCTACTCTCACACTCACCCCAGTCTGGTCACATTCTCCCCATTCTGCTCACACTCTCCCCAGTCTGCTCTCACACTTTCCCCATTCTGCTCTCACACTCTCCCCATTCTGCTCTCACACTCTCCGCAGTCTGCTCACACTCTCCCCATTCTGCTCTCACACTCTCCCCATTCTGCTCACACTCTCCCCAGTCTGCTCAATTCTCCCCATTCTGCTCTCACACTCTCCCCATTTTGCTCTCACACTCTCGTCATTCTGCTCTCACACTCTCCCCATTCTACTCTCACTCTCTCCCCATTCTGCTCTCACACTCTCCCCAGTCTGCTCACATTCTCCCCATTCTGCTCTCACACTCTCCCCAGTCTGCTCTCACACTCTCCCCATTCTGCTCACACTCTACCCTGTCTGCTCACACTGTCCCCAGTCTGCTCACAATCTGCCCAGTCTGCTCACACTCTCCCCAGTCTGCTCACACTCTCCCCAGTCTGCTCACATTCTCCCCATTCTGCTCTCACACTCTCCCCTGTCTGCTCACACTCTCCCCATTCTGCTCTCACACTCTCCCCAGTCTGCTCACATTCTCCCCATTCAACTCTCACACTCTCCCCATTTTGCTCTCACACTCTCCCCAGTCTGCTCACACTCTCCCCATTCTGCTCTCACACTCTCCCCAGTCTGCTCACACTCTCCCCATTCTGCTCTCACACTCTCCCCATTTTGCTCTCACACTCTCCCCAGTCTGCTCACACTCTCCCCATTCTGCTCTCACACTCTCCCCAGTCTGCTCACACTCTCCCCATTTTGCTCTCAGACTCTCCCCATTCTGCTCTCACACTCTCCCCATTCTACTCTCACACTCTCCCCATTCTACTCTCACACTCACCCCAGTCTGGTCACATTCTCCCCATTCTGCTCACACTCTCCCCAGTCTGCTCTCACACTTTCCCCATTCTGCTCTCACACTCTCCCCATTCTGCTCTCACACTCGCCCCATTCTGCTCTCACACTCTCCGCAGTCTGCTCACACTCTCCCCATTCTGCTCTCACACTCTCCCCATTCTGCTCTCACACTCTCCCCTTTCTACTCTCACACTCTCCCCATTCTACTCTCACACTCACCCCAGTCTGGTCACATTCTCCCCATTCTGCTCACACTCTCCCCAGTCTGCTCTCACACTTTCCCCATTCTGCTCTCACACTCTCCCCATTCTGCTCTCACACTCTCCGCAGTCTGCTCACACTCTCCCCACTCTGCTCTCACACTCTCCCCAGTCTGCTCAATTCTCCCCATTCTGCTCTCACACTCTCCCCATTTTGCTCTAACACTCTCGTCATTCTGCTCTCACACTCTCCCCATTCTACTCTCACTCTCTCCCCATTCTGCTCTCACAGTCTCCCCAGTCTGCTCACATTCTCCCCATTCTGCTCTCACACTCTCCCCAGTCTGCTCTCACACTCTCCCCATTCTGCTCACACTCTACCCTGTCTGCTCACACTGTCCCCAGTCTGCTCACAATCTGCCCATTCTGCTCACACTCTCCCCAGTCTGCTCACACTCTCCCCAGTCTGCTCACATTCTCCCCATTCTGCTCTCACACTCTCCCCTGTCTGCTCACACTCTCCCCATTCTGCTCTCACACTCTCCCCAGTCTGCTCACATTCTCCCCATTCTACTCTCACACTCTCCCCATTTTGCTCTCACACTCTCCCCAGTCTTCTCACACTCTCCCCATTCTGCTCTCACACTCTCCCCAGTCTGCTCACACTCTCCCCATTCTGCTTTCACACTCTCCCCATTTTGCTCTCACACTCTCCCCATTCTGCTCTCACACTATCCCAATTCTACTCTCACACTCTCCCCATTCCACTCTCACACTCTCCCCAGTCTGCTCACATTCTCCCCATTCTGCTCACACTCTCCCCAGTCTGCTCTCACACTTTCCCCATTCTGCTCTCACAATCTCCCCATTCTGCTCTCACACTCTCCCCATTCTGCTCTCACACTCTCCGCAGTCTGCACACACTCTCCCCATTCTGCTCTCACACTCTCCCCAGTCTGCTCACACTCTCCCCATTCTGTTCTCACACTCTGCCCATTCTGCTCACACTCTCCCCAGTCAGCTCACATTCTCCCCATGCTGCTCTCACACTCTCCCCATTTTGCTCTCACACTCTCCTCATTCTGCTCTCACACTCACCCCATTCTACTCTCACTCTCTCCCCATTCTGCTCTCACACTCTCCCCAGTCTGCTCACATTCTCCCCATTCTGCTCTCACACTCTCCCCAGTCTGCTCTCACACTCTCCCCATTCTACTCTCACACTCTCCCCAGTCTGCTCACACTCTCCCCATTCTGCTCTCACACTCTCCCCTGTCTGCTCACACTCTCCCCATTCTGCTCACGCTCTCCCCAGTCTTCTCACACTCTCCCCAGACTGCTCACATTCTGCCGAGTCTGCTCACACTCTCCCCAGTCTGCTCACACTCTCCCCAGTCTGCTCACATTCTCCCCATTCTGCTCACACTCTCCCCAGTCTGCTCTCACACTTTCCCATTCTGCTCTCACAGTCTCCCCATTCTGCTCTCACACTCTCCCCATTCTGCTCTCACACTCTCCCCAGTCTGTTCACACTCTCCCCATTCTGCTCTCACACTCTCCCCAGTCTGCTCACACTCTCCCCATTTTGCTCTCACACTCTCCCCATTCTGCTCTAACACTCTCCCCAGTCTGCTCACATTCTCCCCATTCTGCTCTCACACTCTCCCCAGTCTGCTCACGCACTCTCCCCATTCTACTCTCACACTCTCCCCAGTCTGCGCACACTCTCCAAATTCTGCTCTCACAATCTCCCCATTCTGCTCTCACACTCTCCCCATTCTGCTTTCACACTCTCCCCTGTCTGCTCACACTCTCCCCAGTCTGCTCACATTCTCCCCATTCTGCTCTCACCCCCTCCCCAGTCTGCTCACACTCACCCCATTCTGCTCTCACACTCTCCCCAGTCTGCTCACATTCTCCCCATTCTACTCTCACACTCTCCCCATTTTGCTCGCACGCTCTCCCCAGTCTGCTCACACTCTCCCCATTCTGCTCTCACACTCTCCCCAGTCTGCTCACACACTCTCCCCATTCTACTCTCACACTCTCCCCAGTCTGCTCACACTCTCCCCATTCTGCTCTCACACTCTCCCCATTCTGCTCTCACACTTTCCCCATTCTGCTCTCACACTCTCCCCATTCTACTCTCACACTCTCCCCAGTCTGCTCACATTCTCCCCATTCTGCTCACACTCTCCCCAGTCTGCTCTCACACTTTCCCCATTCTGCTCTCACATTCTCCCCATTCTGCTCTCACACTCTCCCCATTCTGCTCTCACACTCTCCGCAGTCTGCTCACACTCTCCCCATTCTGCTCTCACACTCTCCCCAGTCTGCTCACACTCTCCCCATTCTGTTCTCACACTCTGCCCATTCTGCTCACACTCTCCCCAGTCTGCTCACATTCTCCCCATGCTGCTCTCACACTCTCCCCATTTTGCTCTCACACTCTCCTCATTCTGCTCTCACACTCACCCCATTCTACTCTCACTCTCTCCCCATTCTGCTCTCACACTCTCCCCAGTCTGCTCACATTCTCCCCATTCTGCTCTCACACTCTCCCCAGTCTGCTCTCACACTCTCCCCATTCTACTCTCACACTCTCCCCAGTCTGCTCACATTCTCCCCATTCTGCTCTCACACTCTCCCCTGTCTGCTCACACTCTCCCCATTCTGCTCACACTCTCCCCAGTCTTCTCACACTCTCCCCAGTCTGCTCACATTCTGCCGAGTCTGCTCACACTCTCCCCAGTCTGCTCACACTCTCCCCATTCTGCTCACACTCTCCCCAGTCTGCTCTCACACTTTCCCATTCTGCTCTCACACTCTCCCCATTCTGCTCTCACACTCTCCCCATTCTGCTCTCACACTCTCCCCAGTCTGTTCACACTCTCCCCATTCTGCTCTCACACTCTCCCCAGTCTGCTCACACTCACCCCATTTTGCTCTCACACTCTCCCCATTCTGCTCTCACAATCTCCCCAGTCTGCTCACATTCTCCCCATTCTGCTCTCACACTCTCCCCAGTCTGCTCACGCACTCTCCCCATTCTACTCTCACACTCTCCCCAGTCTGCGCACACTCTCCAAATTCTGCACTCACAATCTCCCCATTCTGCTCTCACACTCTCCCCATTCTGCTCCCACACTCTCCCCTGTCTGCTCACACCCTCCCCATTCTGCTCACACTCTCCCCAGTCTGCTCACACTCTCCCCAGTCTGCTCACATTCTGCCCAGTCTGCTCACACTCTCCCCAGTCTGCTCACACTCTCCCCAGTCTGCTCACATTCTCCCCATTCTGCTCTCACACTCTCCCCTGTCTGCTCACGCTCGCCCCATTCTGCTCTCACACTCTCCCCAGTCTGCTCACATTCTCCCCATTCTACTCTCACACTCTCCCCATTTTGCTCTCACACTCTCCGCAGTCTGCTCACACTCTCCCCATTTTGCTCTCAGACTCTCCCCATTCTGCTCTCACACTCTCCCCATTCTACTCTCACACTCACCCCAGTCTGGTCACATTCTCCCCATTCTGCTCACACTCTCCCCAGTCTGCTCTCACACTTTCCCCATTCTGCTCTCACACTCTCCCCATTCTGCTCTCACACTCGCCCCATTCTGCTCTCACACTCTCCGCAGTCTGCTCACACTCTCCCCATTCTGCTCTCACACTCTCCCCATTCTACTCTCACACTCTCCCCATTCTACTCTCACACTCACCCCAGTCTGGTCACATTCTCCCCATTCTGCTCACACTCTCCCCAGTCTGCTCTCACACTTTCCCCATTCTGCTCTCACACTCTCCGCATTCTACTCTCACACTCACCCCAGTCTGGTCACATTCTCCCCATTCTGCTCACACTCTGCCCAGTCTGCTCACATTCTCCCCATTCTGCTCTCACACTCTCCCCTGTCTGCTCACGCTCGCCCCATTCTGCTCTCACACTCTCCCCAGTCTGCTCACATTCTCCCCATTCTGCTCTCACACTCTCCCCAGTCTGCTCTCACACTCTCCCCATTCTGCTCACACTCTACCCTGTCTGCTCACACTGTCCCCAGTCTGCTCACAATCTGCCCAGTCTGCTCACACTCTCCCCAGTCTGCTCACACTCTCCCCAGTCTGCTCACATTCTCCCCATTCTGCTCTCACACTCTCCCCTGTCTGCTCACACTCTCCCCATTCTGCTCTCACACTCTCCCCAGTCTGCTCACATTCTCCCCATTCAACTCTCACACTCTCCCCATTTTGCTCTCACACTCTCCCCAGTCTGCTCACACTCTCCCCATTCTGCTCTCACACTCTCCCCTGTCTGCTCACACTGTCCCCAGTCTGCTCACAATCTGCCCAGTCTGCTCACACTCTCCCCAGTCTGCTCACATTCTCCCCATTCTGCTCTCACACTCTCCCCTGTCTGCTCACACTCTCCCCATTCTGCTCTCACACTCTCCCCAGTCTGCTCACATTCTCCCCATTCAACTCTCACACTCTCCCCATTTTGCTCTCACACTCTCCCCAGTCTGCTCACACTCTCCCCATTCTGCTCTCACACTCTCCCCAGTCTGCTCACACTCTCCCCATTCTGCTCTCACACTCTCCCCATTCTGCTCTCACACTCTCCCCAGTCTGCTCACACTCTCCCCATTTTGCTCTCAGACTCTCCCCATTCTGCTCTCACACTCTCCCCATTCTACTCTCACACTCTCCCCATTCTACTCTCACACTCACCCCAGTCTGGTCACATTCTCCCCATTCTGCTCACACTCTCCCCAGTCTGCTCTCACACTTTCCCCATTCTGCTCTCACACTCTCCCCATTCTGCTCTCACACTCGCCCCATTCTGCTCTCACACTCTCCGCAGTCTGCTCACACTCTCCCCTTTCTGCTCTCACACTCTCCCCATTCTGCTCTCACACTCTCCCCTTTCTACTCTCACACTCTCCCCATTCTACTCTCACACTCACCCCAGTCTGGTCACATTCTCCCCATTCTGCTCACACTCTCCCCAGTCTGCTCTCACACTCTCCGCAGTCTGCTCACACTCTCCCCATTCTGCTCTCACACTCTCCCCAGTCTGCTCACACTCTCCCCATTCTGCTCTCACACTCTCCCCAGTCTGCTCACACTCTCCCCATTCTGTTCTCACACTCTGCCCATTCTGCTCACACTCTCCCCAGTCTGCTCAATTCTCCCCATTCTGCTCTCACACTCTCCCATTTTGCTCTCACACTCTCGTCATTCTGCTCTCACACTCTCCCCATTCTACTCTCACTCTCTCCCCATTCTGCTCTCACACTCTCCCCAGTCTGCTCACATTCTCCCCATTCTGCTCTCACACTCTCCCCAGTCTGCTCTCACACTCTCCCCAGTCTGCTCACACTCTACCCTGTCTGCTCACACTGTCCCCAGTCTGCTCACAATCTGCCCATTCTGCTCACACTCTCCCCAGTCTGCTCACACTCTCCCCAGTCCGCTCACATTCTCCCCATTCTGCTCTCACACTCTCCCCTGTCTGCTCACACTCTCCCCATTCTGCTCTCACACTCTCCCCAGTCTGCTCACATTCTCCCCATTCTACTCTCACACTCTCCCCATTTTGCTCTCACACTCTCCCCAGTCTTCTCACACTCTCCCCATTCTGCTCTCACACTCTCCCCAGTCTGCTCACACTCTCCCCATTTTGCTCTCAGACTCTCCCCATTTTGCTCTCACACTCTCCCCATTCTGCTCTCACACTATCCCAATTCTACTCTCACACTCTCCCCATTCCACTCTCACACTCTCCCCAGTCTGCTCACATTCTCCCCATTCTGCTCACACTCTCCCCAGTCTGCTCTCACACTTTCCCCATTCTGCTCTCACACTCTCCCCATTCTGCTCTCACACTCTCCCCATTCTGCTCTCACACTCTCCGCAGTCTGCTCACACTCTCCCCATTCTGCTCTCACACTCTCCCCAGTCTGCTCACACTCTCCCCATTCTGTTCTCACACTCTGCCCATTCTGCTCACACTCTCCCCAGTCTGCTCACATTCTCCCCATGCTGCTCTCACACTCTCCCCATTTTGCTCTCACAATCTCCTCATTCTGCTCTCACACTCACCCCATTCTACTCTCACTCTCTCCCCATTCTGCTCTCACACTCTCCCCAGTCTGCTCTCACACTCTCCCCATTCTACTCTCACACTCTCCCCAGTCTGCTCACACTCTCCCCATTCTGCTCTCACACTCTCCCCTGTCTGCTCACACTCTCCCCATTCTGCTCACGCTCTCCCCAGTCTTCTCACACTCTCCCCAGACTGCTCACATTCTGCCGAGTCTGCTCACACTCTCCCCAGTCTGCTCACACTCTCCCCAGTCTGCTCACATTCTCCCCATTCTGCTCACACTCTCCCCAGTCTGCTCTCACACTTTCCCATTCTGCTCTCACAGTCTCCCCATTCTGCTTTCACACGCTCCCCATTCTGCTCTCACACTCTCCCCAGTCTGTTCACACTCTCCCCATTCTGCTCTCACACTCTCCCCAGTCTGCTCACACTCTCCCCATTTTGCTCTCACACTCTCCCCATTCTGCTCTAACACTCTCCCCAGTCTGCTCACATTCTCCCCATTCTGCTCTCACACTCTCCCCAGTCTGCTCACGCACTCTCCCATTCTACTCTCACACTCTCCCCAGTCTGCGCACACTCTCCAAATTCTGCTCTCACAATCTCCCCATTCTGCTCTCACACTCTCCCCATTCTGCTTTCACACTCTCCCCTGTCTGCTCACACTCTCCCCAGTCTGCTCACATTCTCCCCATTCTGCTCTCACACCCTCCCCAGTCTGCTCACACTCACCCCATTCTGCTCTCACACTCTCCCCAGTCTGCTCACATTCTCCCCATTCTACTCTCACACTCTCCCCATTTTGCTCGCACGCTCTCCCCAGTCTGCTCACACTCTCCCCATTCTGCTCTCACACTCTCCCCAGTCTGCTCACACACTCTCCCCATTCTACTCTCACACTCTCCCCAGTCTGCTCACACTCTCCCCATTCTGCTCTCACACTCTCCCCATTCTGCTCTCACACTTTCCCCATTCTGCTCTCACACTCTCCCCATTCTACTCTCACACTCTCCCCAGTCTGCTCTCACACTTTCCCCATTCTGCTCTCACACTCTCCCCATTCTACTCTCACACTCTCCCCAGTCTGCTCTCACACTTTCCCCATTCTGCTCTCACATTCTCCCCATTCTGCTCACACTCTCCCCAGTCTGCTCTCACACTTTCCCCATTCTGCTCTCACATTCTCCCCATTCTGCTCTCACACTCTCCCCATTCTGCTCTCACACTCTCCGCAGTCTGCTCACACTCTCCCCATTCTGCTCTCACACTCTCCCCAGTCTGCTCACACTCTCCCCATTCTGTTCTCACACTCTGCCCATTCTGCCCACACTCTCCCCAGTCTGCTCACATTCTCCCCATGCTGCTCTCACACTCTCCCCATTTTGCTCTCACACTCTCCTCATTCTGCTCTCACACTCACCCCATTCTACTCTCACTCTCTCCCCATTCTGCTCTCACACTCTCCCCAGTCTGCTCACATTCTCCCCATTCTGCTCTCACACTCTCCCCAGTCAGCTCTCACACTCTCCCCATTCTACTCTCACACTCTCCCCAGTCTGCTCACATTCTCCCCATTCTGCTCTCACACTCTCCCCTGTCTGCTCACACTCTCCCCATTCTGCTCACACTCTCCCCAGTCTTCTCACACTCTCCCCAGTCTGCTCACATTCTGCCGAGTCTGCTCACACTCTCCCCAGTCTGCTCACACTCTCCCCAGTCTGCTCACATTCTCCCCATTCTGCTCACACTCTCCCCAGTCTGCTCTCACACTTTCCCATTCTGCTCTCACACTCTCCCCATTCTGCTCTCACACTCTCCCCATTCTGCTCTCACACTCTCCCCAGTCTGTTCACACTCTCCCCATTCTGCTCTCACACTCTCCCCAGTCTGCTCACACTCACCCCATTTTGCTCTCACACTCTCCCCATTCTGCTCTCACACTCTCCCCAGTCTGCTCACATTCTCCCCATTCTGCTCTCACACTCTCCCCAGTCTGCTCACGCACTCTCCCCATTCTACTCTCACACTCTCCCCAGTCTGCGCACACTCTCCAAATTCTGCACTCACAATCTCCCCATTCTGCTCTCACACTCTCCCCATTCTCCTCCCACACTCTCCCCTGTCTGCTCACACCCTCCCCATTCTGCTCACACTCTCCCCAGTCTGCTCACACTCTCCCCAGTCTGCTCACATTCTGCCCAGTCTGCTCACACTCTCCCCAGTCTGCTCACACTCTCCCCAGTCTGCTCACATTCTCCCCATTCTGCTCTCACACTCTCCCCTGTCTGCTCACGCTCGCCCCATTCTGCTCTCACACTCTCCCCAGTCTGCTCACACTCTCCCCAGTCTGCTCACATTCTCCCCATTCTACTCTCACACTCTCCCCATTTTGCTCTCACACTCTCCCCAGTCTGCTCACACTCTCCCCATTCCGCTCTCACACTCTCCGCAGTCTGGTCACATTCTCCCCATTCTACTCTCACACTCTCCCCAGTCTGCTCACACTCTCCCCATTCCGCTCTCACACTCTCCGCAGTCTGGTCACATTCTCCCCATTCTACTCTCACACTCTCCCCATTCTACTCTCACACTCACCCCAGTCTGGTCACATTCTCCCCATTCTGCTCACACTCTCCCCAGTCTGCTCTCACACTTTCCCCATTCTGCTCTCACACTCTCCCCATTCTACTCTCACACTCTCCCCATTCTACTCTCACACTCACCCCAGTCTGGTCACATTCTCCCCATTCTGCTCACACTCTCCCCAGTCTGCTCTCACACTTTCCCCATTCTGCTCTCACACTCTCCCCATTCTGCTCTCACACTCTCCGCAGTCTGCTCACACTCTCCCCATTCTGCTCTCACACTCTCCCCAGTCTGCTCACACTCTCCCCATTCTGTTCTCACACTCTGCCCATTCTGCTCACACTCTCCCCAGTCTGCTCAATTCTCCCCATTCTGCTCTCACACTCTCCCCATTTTGCTCTCACACTCTCCTCATTCTGCTCTCACACTCTCCCCATTCTACTCTCACTCTCTCCCCATTCTGCTCTCACACTCTCCCCAGTCTGCTCACATTCTCCCCATTCTGCTCTCACACTCTCCCCATTTTGCTCTCACACTCTCCCCATTCTGCTCTCACACTCTCCCCAGTCTGCTCACATTCTCCCCATTCTGCTCTCACACTCTCCCCAGTCTGCTCTCACACTCTCCCCATTCTGCTCACACTCTACCCTGTCTGCTCACACTGTCCCCAGTCTGCTCACAATCTGCCCAGTCTGCTCACACTCTCCCCAGTCTGCTCACACTCTCCCCAGTCTGCTCACATTCTCCCCATTCTGCTCTCACACTCTCCCCTGTCTGCTCACACTCTCCCCATTCTGCTCTCACACTCTCCCCAGTCTGCTCACATTCTCCCCATTCAACTCTCACACTCTCCCCATTTTGCTCTCACACTCTCCCCAGTCTGCTCACACTCTCCCCATTCTGCTCTCACACTCTCCCCAGTCTGCTCACACTCTCCCCATTCTGCTCTCACACTCTCCCCATTTTGCTCTCACACTCTCCCCAGTCTGCTCACACTCTCCCCATTCTGCTCTCACACTCTCCGCAGTCTGCTCACACTCTCCCCATTTTGCTCTCAGACTCTCCCCATTCTGCTCTCACACTCTCCCCATTCTACTCTCACACTCTCCCCATTCTACTCTCACACTCACCCCAGTCTGGTCACATTCTCCCCATTCTGCTCACACTCTCCCCAGTCTGCTCTCACACTTTCCCCATTCTGCTCTCACACTCTCCCCATTCTGCTCTCACACTCGCCCCATTCTGCTCTCACACTCTCCGCAGTCTGCTCACACTCTCCCCATTCTGCTCTCACACTCTCCCCATTCTGCTCTCACACTCTCCCCTTTCTACTCTCACACTCTCCCCATTCTACTCTCACACTCACCCCAGTCTGGTCACATTCTCCCCATTCTGCTCACACTCACCCCAGTCTGGTCACATTCTCCCCATTCTGCTCACACTCTCCCCATTCTGCTCTCACACTTTCCCCATTCTGCTCTCACACTCTCCCCATTCTGCTCTCACACTCTCCCCAGTCTGCTCACACTCTCCCCATTCTGTTCTCACACTCTGCCCATTCTGCTCACACTCTCCCCAGTCTGCTCAATTCTCCCCATTCTGCTCTCACACTCTCCCATTTTGCTCTCACACTCTCGTCATTCTGCTCTCACACTCTCCCCATTCTACTCTCACTCTCTCCCCATTCTGCTCTCACACTCTCCCCAGTCTGCTCACATTCTCCCCATTCTGCTCTCACACTCTCCCCAGTCTGCTCTCACACTCTCCCCATTCTGCTCACACTCTACCCTGTCTGCTCACACTGTCCCCAGTCTGCTCACAATCTGCCCATTCTGCTCACACTCTCCCCAGTCTGCTCACACTCTCCCCAGTCCGCTCACATTCTCCCCATTCTGCTCTCACACTCTCCCCTGTCTGCTCACACTCTCCCCATTCTGCTCTCACACTCTCCCCAGTCTGCTCACATTCTCCCCATTCTACTCTCACACTCTCCCCATTTTGCTCTCACACTCTCCCCAGTCTTCTCACACTCTCCCCATTCTGCTCTCACACTCTCCCCAGTCTGCTCACACTCTCCCCATTCTGCTTTCACACTCTCCCCATTTTGCTCTCACACTCTCCCCATTCTGCTCTCACACTATCCCAATTCTACTCTCACACTCTCCCCATTCCACTCTCACACTCTCCCCAGTCTGCTCACATTCTCCCCATTCTGCTCACACTCTCCCCAGTCTGCTCTCACACTTTCCCCATTCTGCTCTCACACTCTCCCCATTCTGCTCTCACACTCTCCCCATTCTGCTCTCACACTCTCCGCAGTCTGCTCACACTCACCCCATTCTGCTCTCACACTCTCCCCAGTCTGCTCACACTCTCCCCATTCTGTTCTCACACTCTGCCCATTCTGCTCACACTCTCCCCAGTCTGCTCACATTCTCCCCATGCTGCTCTCACACTCTCCCCATTTTGCTCTCACACTCTCCTCATTCTGCTCTCACACTCACCCCATTCTACTCTCACTCTCTCCCCATTCTGCTCTCACACTCTCCCCAGTCTGCTCACATTCTCCCCATTCTGCTCTCACACTCTCCCCAGTCTGCTCTCACACTCTCCCCATTCTACTCTCACACTCTCCCCAGTCTGCTCACACTCTCCCCATTCTGCTCTCACACTCTCCCCTGTCTGCTCACACTCTCCCCATTCTGCTCACGCTCTCCCCAGTCTTCTCACACTCTCCCCAGTCTGCTCACATTCTGCCGAGTCTGGTCACACTCTCCCCAGTCTGCTCACACTCTCCCCAGTCTGCTCACATTCTCCCCATTCTGCTCACACTCTCCCCAGTCTGCTCTCACACTTTCCCATTCTGCTCTCACAGTCTCCCCATTCTGCTCTCACACTCTCCCCATTCTGCTCTCACACTCTCCCCAGTCTGTTCACACTCTCCCCATTCTGCTCTCACACTCTCCCCAGTCTGCTCACACTCTCCCCATTTTGCTCTCACACTCTCCCCATTCTGCTCTAACACTCTCCCCAGTCTGCTCACATTCTCCCCATTCTGCTCTCACACTCTCCCCAGTCTGCTCACGCACTCTCCCCATTCTACTCTCACACTCTCCCCAGTCTGCGCACACTCTCCAAATTCTGCTCTCACAATCTCCCCATTCTGCTCTCACACTCTCCCCATTCTGCTCCCACACTCTCCCCTGTCTGCTCACACTCTCCCCATTCTGCTCACACTCTCCCCAGTCAGCTCACACTCTCCCCAGTCTGCTCACATTCTGCCCAGTCTGCTCACACTCTCCCCAGTCTGCTCACACTCTCCCCAGTCTGCTCACATTCTCCCCATTCTGCTCTCACACTCTCCCCTGTCTGCTCACACTCGCCCCATTCTGCTCTCACACTCTCCCCAGTCTGCTCACATTCTCCCCATTCTACTCTCACACTCTCCCCATTTTGCTCTCACACTCTCCCCATTCTGCTCTCACACTCTCCGCAGTCTGCTCACACTCTCCACATTTTGCTCTCATGCTCTCCCCATTCTGCTCTCACACTCTCCCTATTCTACTCTCACAATCTCCCCATTCTACTCTCACACTCACCCCAGTCTGGTCACATTCTCCCCATTCTGCTCACACTCTCCCCAGTCTGCTCTCACACTTTCCCCATTCTGCTCTCACACTCTCCCCGTTCTGCTCTCACACTCGCTCCATTCTGCTCTCACACTCTCCGCAGTCTGCTCTCACACTGTCCCCATTCTACTCTCACACGCTCCCCATTCTACTCTCACACTCACCCCAGTCTGGTCACATTCTCCCCATTCTGCTCACACTCTCCCCAGTCTGCTCTCACACTCTCCCCATTCTGCTCTCACACTCTCCCCATTCTGCTCTCACACTCTCCCCATTCTGCTCTCACACTCTCCGCAGTCTGCTCACACTCTCCCCATTCTGCTCTCACACTCTCCCCAGTCTGCTCACACTCTCCCCATTCTGTTCTCACACTCTTCCCATTCTGCTCACACTCTCCCCAGTCTGCTCAATTCTCCCCATTCTGCTCTCACACTCTCCCCATTTTGCTCTCACACTCTCGTCATTCTGCTCTCACACTCTCCCCATTCTACTCTCACTCTCTCCCCATTCTGCTCTCACACTCTCCCCAGTCTGCTCACATTCTCCCCATTCTGCTCTCACACTCTCCCCAGTCTGCTCTCACACTCTCCCCATTCTGCTCACACTCTACCCTGTCTGCTCACACTGTCCCCAGTCTGCTCACAATCTGCCCAGTCTGCTCACACTCTCCCCAGTCTGCTCACACTCTCCCCAGTCTGCTCACATTCTCCCCATTCTGCTCTCACACTCTCCCCAGTCTGCTGTCACATTCTCCCCATTCTACTCTCACACTCTCCCTATTTTGCTCTCACACTCTCCCCAGTCTGCTCACACTCTCCCCATTCTGCTCTCACACTCTCCCCATTCTGCTCACACTCTCCCCAGTCTGCTCACATTCTCCCCATTCTGCTCTCACACTCTCCCCATTTTGCTCTCACACTCTCCCCATTCTGCTCTCACACTCTCCCCATTCTACTCTCACACTCACCCCAGTCTGGTCACATTCTCCCCATTCTGCTCACACTCTCCCCAGTCTGCTCTCACACTTTCCCCATTCTGCTCTCACACTCTCCCCATTCTGCTCTCACACTCTACCCATTCTGCTCTCACACTCTGCCCATTCTGCTCATACTCTCCCCAGTCTGCTCAAATTCTCCCCATTCTGCTCTCACACTCTCCCCATTTTCCTCTCACACTCTCGTCATTCTGCTCTCACACTCCTCCCATTCTACTCTCACTCTCTCCCTATTCTGCTCTCACACTCTCCCCAGTCTGCCCACATTCTCCCCATTCTGCTCTCACACTCTCCCCAGTCTGCTCACACTCTCCCCATTCTGCTCTCACACTCTCCCCTGTCTGCTCACACTCTCCCCATTCTGCTTACACTCTCCCCAGTCTGCTCACACTCTGCCCAGTCTGCTCACATTCTGCCGAGTCTGCTCACACTCTCCCCAGTCTGCTCACACTCTCCCCAGTCTGCTCACATTTTCCCCATTCTGCTCACACTCTCCGCAGTCTGCTCTCACACTTTCCCCATTCTGCTCTCACACTCTCCCCATTCTGTTCTCACACTCTCCCCATTCTGCTCACACTCTCCCCATTCTGCTCTCACACTCTCCCCATTCTGCTCTCACACTCTCCCCAGTCTGCTCACACTCTCCCCATTCTGCTCTCACACTCTCCCCAGTCTGCTCACGCTCTCCCCATTCTGTTCTCACACTCTTCCCATTCTGCTCACACTCTCCCCAGTCTGCTCACATTCTCCCTATTCTGCTCTCACACTCTCCCCATTTTGCTCTCACACTCTCCCCATTCTGCTCTCACACTCTCCCCATTCTACTCTCACACTCTCCCCATTCTGCTCTCACACTCTCCCCAGTCTGCTCACATTCTCCCGGTTCTGCTCTCACACTCTCCCCAGTCTGCTCTCACACTCTCCCCATTCTACTCTCACACTCTCCCCAGTCTGCTCACACTCTCCCCATTCTGCTCTCACACTCTCCCCTGTCTGCTCACACTCTCCCCATTCTGCTCACACTCTCCCCAGTCTGCTCACACTCTCCCCAGTCTGCTCACACTCTCCCCATTTTGCTCTCACACTCTCCCCAGTCTGCTCACACTCTCCCCATTTTGCTCTCACACTCTCCCCAGTCTGCTCACACTCTCCCCATTCTGCTCTCATACTCTCCCCAGTCTGCACACACTCTCCCCATTCTACTCTCACACTCTCCCCATTCTGCTCACACTCTCCCCAGTCTCCTCACCTTATCCCCATTCTGCTCTCACACTCTCCCCATTCTGCTCACACTCTCCCCATTCTGCATTCAAACTCTCCCCAGTCTGCTCACACTCTCCCCAGTCTGCTCACATTCTCCCCATTCTGCTCTCACACTCTCCCCAGTCTGCTCACACTCTCCCCATTCTGCTCTCACACTCTCCCCATTCTGCTCTCACACTCTCACCATTCTACTCTCACACTCTCCCCATTCTGCTCTCACACTCACCCCAGTCTGGTCACATTCTCCCCATTCTGCTCACACTCTCCCCAGTCTACTCTCACACTTTCCCCATTCTGCTCTCACACTCTCCCCATTCTGCTCTCACACTCTCCGCATTCTGCTCTCACACTCTCCCCAGTCTGCTCACACTCTCCCCATTCTGCTCTCACACTCTCCCCATTCTGCTCTCACACTCTCACCATTCTACTCTCACACTCTCCCCATTCTGCTCTCACACTCACCCCAGTCTGGTCACATTCTCCCCATTCTGCTCACACTCTCCCCAGTCTACTCTCACACTTTCCCCATTCTGCTCTCACACTCTCCCCATTCTGCTCTCACACTCTCCCCATTCTGCTCTCACACTCTCACCATTCTACTCTCACACTCTCCCCATTCTGCTCTCACACTCACCCCAGTCTGGTCACATTCTCCCCATTCTGCTCACACTCTCCCCAGTCTACTCTCACACTTTCCCCATTCTGCTCTCACACTCTCCCCAGTCTGCTCACACTCTCCCCATTCTGTTCTCACACTCTCCCCAGTCTGCTCAAATTCTCCGCATTCTGCTCTCACACTCTCCCCATTTTGCTCTCACACTCTCGTCATTCTGCTCTCACACTCTCCCCATTCTACTCTCACTCTCTCCCCATTCTGCTCTCACACTCTCCCCATTCTGCTCACACTCTAACCTGTCTGCTCACACTGTCCCCAGTCTGCTCACATTCTGCCCAGTCTGCTCACACTCTCCCCAGTCTGCTCACACTCTCCCCAGTCTGCTCACATTCTCCCCATTCTGCTCTCACACTCTCCCCTGTCTGCTCACACTCTCCCCATTCTGCTCTCACACTCTCCCCAGTCTGCTCACACTCTCCCCATTCTGCTCTCACACTCTCCCCAGTCTGCTCACACTCTCCCCATTCTGCTCTCACACTCTCCCCATTCTGCTAACACTCTCCCCAGTCTGCTCACATTCTCCCCATTCTGCTCTCACACTCTCCCCATTCTACTCTCACACTCTCCCAATTCTGCTCTCACACTCTCCGCAAGCTGCTCACACTCTCCCCATTCTGCTCTCACACTCTCCCCAGTCTGCTCACACTCTCCCCATTCTGTTCTCACACTCTGCCCATTCTGCTCACACTCTCCCCAGTCTGCTCACATTCTCCCCATTCTGCTCTCACACTCTCCCCATTTTGCTCTCACACTCTCCTCATTCTGCTCTCACACTCACCCCATTCTACTCTCACTCTCTCCCCATTCTGCTCTCACACTCTCCCCAGTCTTCTCACATTCTCCCCATTCTGCTCTCACACTCTCCCCAGTCTGCTCTCACACTCTCCCCGTTCTACTCTCACACTCTCCCCAGTCTGCTCACACTCTCCCCATTCTGCTCTCACACTCTCCCCTGTCTGCTCACACTCTCCCCATTCTGCTTACACTCTCCCCAGTCTGCTCACACTCTCCCCAGTCTGCTCACATTCTGACGAGTCTGCTCACACTCTCCCCAGTCTGCTCACACTCTCCCCAGTCTGCTCACATTCTCCCCATTCTGCTCACACTCTCCCCAGTCTGCTCACACTCTCCCCATTCTGCTCTCATACTCTCCCCACTCTGCTCACGCTCTCCCCATTCTGCTCTCACACTCTCCCCATTCTGCTCACACTCTCACCAGTCTGCTTACATTCTCCCCATTCTACTCTCAGACACTCCCCATTTTGCTCGCACGCTCTCCACAGTCTGCTCACACTCTCCCCATTCTGCTCACACACTCTCCCCATTCTACTCTCACACTCTCCCCAGTCTGCTCACACTCTCCCCATTCTGCTCTCACAATCTACCCATTCTGCTCTCACACTCTCCCCATTCTGCACTCACACTCTCCCCTGTCTGCTCACACTCTCCCTATTCTGCTCACACTCTCGCCAGTCTGCTCACACTCTCCCCAGTCTGCTCACATTCTGCCCAGTCTGCTCACACTCTCCCCAGTCTGCTCACACTCTCCCCAGGCTGCTCACATTCTCCCCATTCTGCTCTCACACTCTCCCCAGTCTGCTCACACTCTCCCCATTCTGCTCTCACACTCTCCCCAGTCTGCTCACATTCTCCCCATTCTACTCTCACACTCTCCCCATTTTGCTCTCACACTCTCCCCAGTCTGCTCATACTCTCCCTATTCTGCTCTCACACTCTCCCCAGTCTGCTCACACTCTCCCCATTCTACTCTCACACTCTCCCCATTCTGCTCAAACTCTCCCCAGTCTGCTCACATTCTTCCCATTCTGCTCTCACACTCTCCCCATTTTGCTCTCACACTCTCCCCATTCTGCTCTCACACTCTCCCCATTCTACTCTCACACTCTCCCCATTCTACTCTCACACTCTCCCCAGTCTGCTCACATTCTCCCCATTCTGCTCACACTCTCCCCAGTCTGCTCTCACACTTTCCCCATTCTGCTCTCTCACTCTCCCCATTCTGCTCTCGCACTCTCCCCATTCTGCTCTCACACTTTCCGCAGTCTGCTCACACTCTCCCCATTCTGCTCTCACACTCTCCCCAGTCTGCTCACACTCTCCCCATTCTGTTCTCAGACTCTGCCCATTCTGCTCACACTCTCCCCAGTCTGCTCACATTCTCCCCATTCTGCTCTCACACTCTCCCCATTTTGCTCTCACACTCTCCCCATTCTGCTCTCACACTCTCCCCATTCTACTGTCACTCTTTCCCCATTCTGCTCTCACACTCTCCCCAGTCTGCTCACATTCTCCCCATTCTGCTCTCACACTCTCCCCAGTCTGCTCTCACACTCTCCCCATTCTACTCTCACACTCTCCTCAGTCTGCTCACACTCTCCCCATTCTGCTCTCACACTCTCCCCTGTCTGCTCACACTCGATATACTGCTCACACTCTCCCCAGTCTGCTCACACTCTCCCCAGTCTGCTCACATTCTGCCGAGTCTGCTCACACTCTCCCCAGTCTGCTCACACTCTCCCCAGTCTGCTCACACTCTCCCCATTTTGCTCTCACACTCTCCCCAGTCTGCTCACACTCTCCCCATTTTGCTCTCACACTCTCCCCAGTCTGCTCACACTCTCCCCATTCTGCTCTCATACTCTCCCCAGTCTGCTCTCACACTCTCCCCATTCTGCTCTCACACTCTCCCCATTCTGCTCACACTCTCCCCAGTCTCCTCACCTTCTCCCCATTCTGCTCTCACACTCTCCCCATTCTGCTCTCACACTCTCCCCATTCTGCTCACACACTCTCCCCAGTCTCCTCACACTCTCCCCATTCTGCTCTCACACTCTCCCCAGTCTGATCACACTCTCCCCATTCAGCTCTCACACTCTCTCCAGTCTGCTCACATCCTCCCCATTCTACTCTCACACTCTCCCCATTTTGCTCTCACACTCTCCCCAATCTGCTCACACTCTCCCCATTCTGCTCTCACACTCTCCCCAGTCTGCTCACACACTCCCCATTCTACTCTCACACTCTCCCCAGTCTGCTCACACTCTCCCCATTCTGCTCTCACACTCTCCCCATTCTGCTCTCACACTCTCCCCATTCTGCTCTCACACTCTCCCCTGTCTGCTCACAGTCTCCCCATTCTGCGCACACTCTCCCCAGTCTGCTCACACTCTTCCCAGTCTGCTCACATTCTGCCCAGTCTGCTCACACTCTCCCCAGTCGGCTCTCACTCTCCCCAGCCTGCTCACATTCTCCCCATTCCTCTCTCACACTCTCCCCAGTCTGCTCACACTCTCCCCATTCTGCTCTCACACTCTCCCCAGTCTGCTCACACTCTCCCCATTCTACTCTCACACTCTCCCCATATTGCTCTCACACTCTCCCCAGTCTGCTCACACTCTCCCCATTCTGCTCTCACAATCTCCCCAGTCTGCTCACACTCTCCCCATTCTGCTCTCACACTCTCCCCATTCTGCTCACACTCTCCCCAGTCTGCTCACATTCTCCCCATTCTGCTCTCACACTCTCCCCATTTTGCTCTCACACTCTTCCCATTCTGCTCTCACACTCTCCCCATTCTACTCTGACACTCTCCCCATTCTACTCTCACACTTTCCCCAGTCTGCTCACATTCTCCCCATTCTGCTCACACTCTCCCCATTCTGCTCTCACACTCTCCGCAGTCTGTTCACACTCTCCCCATTCTGTTCTCAGACTCTCCCCATTCTGCTCACACTCTCCCCAGTCTGCTCACATTCTCCCCATTCTGCTCTCACACTCTCCCCAGTCTGCTCACACTCTCCCCATTGTGCTCTCACACTCTCCCCAGTTTGCTCACCTTCTCCCCATTCTACTCTCACACTCTCCCCATTTTGCTCTCACACTCTCCACAGTCTGCTCACACTCTCCCCATTCTGCTCTCACAATCTCCCCAGTCTGCTCACTCTCTCCCCATTCTGCTCTCACACTCTCCCCAGTCTGCTCACACTCTCCCCAGCCTGCTCACATTCTCCCCATTCTGCTCTCACACTCTCCCCATTTTGCTCTCACACTCTTCCCATTCTGCTCTCACACTCTACCCATTCTACTCTCACACTCTCCCCATTCTACTCTCACACTCTCCCCAGTCTGCTCACATTCTCCCCATTCTGCTCACACTCTCCCCATTCTGCTCTCACACTTTCCCCATTCTGCTCTCACACTCTCCCCATTCTGCTCTCACACTCCCCCCATTCTATTCTCACACTCTCCCCAGTCTGCTCACACTCTCGCCATTCTGCTCTCACACTCTCCCCTGTCTGCTCACACTCTCCCCATTCTGCTCACACTCTCCCAAGTCTGCTCACACTCTCCCCAGTCTGCTCACATTCCGCCGAGTCTGCTCACACTCTCCCCAGTCTGCTCGCACTCTCCCCAGTCTGCTCACACTCTCCCCATTTTGCTCTCACACTCTCCCCAGTCTGCTCACACTCTCCCCATTTTGCTCTCACACTCTCCCCAGTCTGCTCACACTCTCCCCATTCTGCTCTCATACTCTCCCCAGTCTGCTCACACTCTCCCCATTCTGCTCTCACACTCTCCCCATTCTGCTCACACTCTCCCCAGTCTCCTCACATTCTCCCCATTCTGCTCTCACACTCTCCCCATTCTGCTCTCACACTCTCCCCATTCTGCTGTCACACTCTCCCCAGTCTCCTCACACTCTCCCCATTCTGCTCTCACACTCTCCCCAGTCTTCTCACACTCTCCCCATTTTGCTCTCACACTCTCCCCATTCTGCTTTCACACTCTCCCCAGTCTGCTCACACTATCCCCATTCTGCTCTCACACTCTCTCCATTCTGCTCTCACACTCTCCCCATTCTGCTCTCACAATCTCCCCAGTCTGCTCTCACACCCTCCACATTCTGCTCTCACACTCTCCCCATTTTGCTCACACTCTCCCCAGTCTGCTCACACTCTCCCCATTTTGCTCTCACACTCTCCCCAGTCTGCTCACACTCTCCCCATTCTGCTCTCATACTCTCCCCAGTCTGCTCTCACACTCTCCCCATTCTGCTCTCACACTCTCCCCATTCTGCTCACACTCTCCCCAGTCTCCTCACCTTCTCCCCATTCTGCTCTCACACTCTCCCCATTCTGCTCTCACACTCTCCCCATTCTGCTCTCACACTCTCCCCAGTCTCCTCACACTCTCCCCATTCTGCTCTCACACTCTCCCCAGTCTGTTCACACTCTCCCCATTCTGTTCTCACACTCTCCCCATTCTGCTCACACTCTCCCCAGTCTGCTCACCTTCTCCCCATTCTACTCTCAGACTCTCCCCATTTTGCTCTCACACTCTCCCCAGTCTGCTCACACTCTCCCCATTCTGCTCTCACAATCTCCCCAGTCTGCTCACTCTCTCCCCATTCTGCTCTCACACTCTCCCCATTCTGCTCACACTCTCCCCAGCCTGCTCACATTCTCCCCATTCTGCTCTCACACTCTCCCCATTTTGCTCTCACACTCTTCCCATTCTGCTCTCACACTCTACCCATTCTACTCTCACACTCTCCCCATTCTACTCTCACACTCTCCCCAGTCTGCTCACATTCTCCCCATTCTGATCACACTCTCCCCCGTCTGCTCTCACACTTTCCCCATTCTTCTCTCACACTCTCCCCATTCTGCTCTCACACTCTCCCCATTCTGCTCTCACACTCTCCCCAGTCTGTTCACTCTCTCCCCATTCTGTTCTCACACTCTCCCCATTCTGCTCACACTCTCCCCAGTCTGCTCACATTCTCCTCATTCTGCTCTCACACTCTCCCCATTTTGCTCTCACACTCTCCCCATTCTGCTCTCACACTCTCCCCATTCTACTCTCACTCTCTCCCCATTCTGCTCTCACACTCTCCCCAGTCTGCTCTCACACTCTCCCCATTCTACTCTCACACTCTCCCCAGTCTGCTCACACTCACCCCATTCTGCTCTCACACTCTCCCTTGTCTGCTCACACTCTCCCCATTCTGCTCACACTCTCCCCAGTCTGCTCACACTCTCCCCAGTCTGCTCACATTCCGCCGAGTCTGCTCACACTCTCCCCAGTCTGCTCACACTCTCCCCAGTCTGCTCACACTCTCCCCATTTTGCTCTCACACTCTCCCCAGTCTGCTCACACTCTCCCCATTTTGCTCTCACACTCTCCCCAGTCTGCTCACACTCTCCCCATTCTGCTCTCATACTCTCCCCAGTCTGCTCACACTCTCCCCATTCTGCTCTCACACTCTCCGCATTCTGCTCACACTCTCCCCAGTCTCCTCACATTCTCCCCATTCTGCTCTCACACTCTCCCCATTCTGCTCTCACACTCTCCCCATTCTGCTCTCACACTCTCCCCAGTCTCCTCACACTCTCCCCATTCTGCTCTCACACTCTCCCCAGTCTTCTCACACTCTCCCCATTTTGCTCCCACACTCTCCCCATTCTCCTTTCACACTCTCCCCAGTCTGCTCACACTCTCCCCATTCTGCTCTCACACTCTCTCCATTCTGCTCTCACACTCTCCCCATTCTGCTCTCACAATCTCCCCAGTCTGCTCTCACACCCTCCACATTCTGCTATCACACTCTCCCCATTTTGCTCTCACACTCTCCCCAGTCTGCTCACACTCTCCCCATTTTGCTCTCACACTCTCCCCAGTCTGCTCACACTCTCCCCATTCTCCTCTGATACTCTCCCCAGTCTGCTCTCACACTCTCCCCATTCTGCTCTCACACTCTCCCCATTCTGCTCACACTCTCCCCAGTCTCCTCACCTTCTCCCCATTCTGCTCTCACACTCTCCCCATTCTGCTCTCACACTCTCCCCATTCTGCTCTCACACTCTCCCCAGTCTGATCACACTCTCCCCATTCTGCTCTCACACTCTCCCCATTCTGCTTTCACACTCTTCCCAGTCTGCTCACACTCTCCCCAGTCTGCTCACACTCTCCCCATTCTGCTTTCACACTCTCCCCATTCTGCTCACACTCTCCCCATTCAGCTCTCACACTCTCTCCAGTCTGCTCACATTCTCCCCATTCTACTCTCACACTCTCCCCATTTTGCTCTCACACTCTCCCCAATCTGCTCACACTCTCCCCATTCTGCTCTCACACTCTCCCCAGTCTGCTCACACACTCCCCATTCTACTCTCACACTCTCCCCAGTCTGCTCACACTCTCCCCATTCTGCTCTCACACTCTCCCCATTCTGCTCTCACACTCTCCCCATTCTGCTCTCACACTCTCCCCTGTCTGCTCACAGTCTCCCCATTCTGCGCACACTCTCCCCAGTCTGCTCACACTCTTCCCAGTCTGCTCACATTCTGCCCAGTCTGCTCACACTCTCCCCAGTCGGCTCTCACTCTCCCCAGCCTGCTCACATTCTCCCCATTCTGCGCTCACACTCTCCCCAGTCTGCTCACACTCTCCCCATTCTGCTCTCACACTCTCCCCAGTCTGCTCACACTCTCCCCATTCTACTCTCACACTCTCCCCATTTTGCTCTCACACTCTCCCCAGTCTGCTCACACTCTCCCCATTCTGCTCTCACAATCTCCCCAGTCTGCTCACACTCTCCCCATTCTGCTCTCACACTCTCCCCATTCTGCTCACACTCTCCCCAGTCTGCTCACATTCTCCCCATTCTGCTCTCACACTCTCCCCATTTTGCTCTCACACTCTTCCCATTCTGCTCTCACACTCTCCCCATTCTACTCTCACACTCTCCCCATTCTACTCTCACACTTTCCCCAGTCTGCTCACATTCTCCCCATTCTGCTCACACTCTCCCCATTCTGCTCTCACAGTCTCCGCAGTCTGTTCACACTCTCCCCATTCTGTTCTCAGACTCTCCCCATTCTGCTCACACTCTCCCCAGTCTGCTCACATTCTCCCCATTCTGCTCTCACACTCTCCCCAGTCTGCTCACACTCTCCCATTGTGCTCTCACACTCTCCCCAGTTTGCTCACCTTCTCCCCATTCTACTCTCACACTCTCCCCATTTTGTTCTCACACTCTCCACAGTCTGCTCACACTCTCCCCATTCTGCTCTCACAATCTCCCCAGTCTGCTCACTCTCTCCCCATTCTGCTCTCACACTCTCCCCAGTCTGCTCACACTCTCCCCAGCCTGCTCACATTCTCCCCATTCTGCTCTCACACTCTCCCCATTTTGCTCTCACACTCTCCCCAATCTGCTCACACTCTCCCCATTCTGCTCTCACACTCTCCCCAGTCTGCTCACACACTCCCCATTCTACTCTCACACTCTCCCCAGTCTGCTCACACTCTCCCCATTCTGCTCTCACACTCTCCCCATTCTGCTCTCACACTCTCCCCATTCTGCTCTCACACTCTCCCCTGTCTGCTCACAGTCTCCCCATTCTGCGCACACTCTCCCCAGTCTGCTCACACTCTTCCCAGTCTGCTCACATTCTGCCCAGTCTGCTCACACTCTCCCCAGTCGGCTCTCACTCTCCCCAGCCTGCTCACATTCTCCCCAGTCGGCTCTCACTCTCCCCAGCCTGCTCACATTCTCCCCATTCTGCTCTCACACTCTCCCCAGTCTGCTCACACTCTCCCCATTCTACTCTCACACTCTCCCCATTTTGCTCTCACACTCTCCCCAGTCTGCTCACACTCTCCCCATTCTGCTCTCACAATCTCCCCAGTCTGCTCACACTCTCCCCATTCTGCTCTCACACTCTCCCCATTCTGCTCACACTCTCCCCAGTCTGCTCACATTCTCCCCATTCTGCTCTCACACTCTCCCCATTCTGCTCACACTCTCCCCAGTCTGCTCACATTCTCCCCATTCTGCTCTCACACTCTCCCCATTTTGCTCTCACACTCTTCCCATTCTGCTCTCACACTCTCCCCATTCTACTCTCACACTCTCCCCATTCTAATCTCACACTTTCCCCAGTCTGCTCTCATTCTCCCCATTCTGCTCACACTCTCCCCATTCTGCTCTCACACTCTCCGCAGTCTGTTCACACTCTCCCCATTCTGTTCTCAGACTCTCCCCATTCTGCTCACACTCTCCCCAGTCTGCTCACATTCTCCCCATTCTGCTCTCACACTCTCCCCAGTCTGCTCACACTCTCCCCATTGTGCTCTCACACTCTCCCCAGTTTGCTCACCTTCTCCCCATTCTACTCTCACACTCTCCCCATTTTGCTCTCACACTCTCCACAGTCGCTCACACTCTCCCCATTCTGCTCTCACACTCTCCCCAGTCTGTTCACTCTCTCCCCATTCTGTTCTCACACTCTCCCCATTCTGATCACACTCTCCCCAGTCTGCTCACATTCTCCTCATTCTGCTCTCACACTCTCCCCATTTTGCTCTCACACTCTCCCCATTCTGCTCTCACACTCTCCCCATTCTACTCTCACTCTCTCCCCATTCTGCTCTCACACTCTCCCCAGTCTGCTCTCACACTCTCCCCATTCTACTCTCACACTCTCCCCAGTCTGCTCACACTCACCCCATTCTGCTCTCACACTCTCCCCTGTCTGCTCACACTCTCCCCATTCTGCTCACACTCTCCCCAGTCTGCTCACACTCTCCCCAGTCTGCTCACATTCCGCCGAGTCTGCCTCACACTCTCCCCAGTCTGCTCACACTCTCCCCAGTCTGCTCACACTCTCCCCATTTTGCTCTCACACCTCTCCCCAGTCTGCTCACACTCTCCCCATTTTGCTCTCACACTCTCCCCAGTCTGCTCACATTCTCCCCATTCTGCTCTCACACTCTCCCCATTTTGCTCTCACACTCTTCCCATTCTGCTCTCACACTCTACCCATTCTACTCTCACACTCTCCCCATTCTACTCTCACACTCTCCCCAGTCTGCTCACATTCTCCCATTCTGCTCACACTCTCCCCATTCTGCTCTCACACTTTCCCCATTCTGCTCTCACACTCTCCCAATTCTGCTCTCACACTCCCCCCATTCTATTCTCACACTCTCCCCAGTCTGCTCACACTCTCGCCATTCTGCTCTCACACTCTCCCTGTCTGCTCACACTCTCCCCATTCTGCTCACACTCTCCCAAGTCTGCTCACACTCTCCCCACTCTGCTCACATTCCGCCGAGTCTGCTCACACTCTCCCCAGTCTGCTCGCACTCTCCCCAGTCTGCTCACACTCTCCCCATTTTGCTCTCACACTCTCCCCAGTCTGCTCACACTCTCCCCATTTTGCTCTCACACTCTCCCCCAGTCTGCTCACACTCTCCCCATTCTGCTCTCATACTCTCCCCAGTCTGCTCACACTCTCCCATTCTGCTCTCACACTCTCCCCATTCTGCTCACACTCTCCCCAGTCTCCTCACATTCTCCCATTCTGCTCTCACACTCTCCCCATTCTGCTCTCACACTCTCCCCATTCTGCTGTCACACTCTCCCCAGTCTCCTCACACTCTCCCCATTCTGCTCTCACACTCTCCCCAGTCTTCTCACACTCTCCCCTTTGCTCTCACAGTCCTCCTACAGTCTCCCCATTCTGCTTTCACACTCTCCCCAGTCTGCTCACACTATCCCCATTCTGCTCTCACACTCTCTCCATTCTGCTCTCACACTCTCCCATTCTGCTCTCACAATCTCCCCAGTCTGCTCTCACACCCTCCACATTCTGCTCTCACACTCTCCCCCATTTTGCTCACACTCTCCCCAGTCTGCTCACACTCTCCCCATTTTGCTCTCACACTCTCCCCAGTCTGCTCACACTCTCCCCATTCTGCTCTCATACTCTCCCCAGTCTGCTCTCACACTCTCCCCATTCTGCTCTCACACTCTCCCCATTCTGCTCACACTCTCCCCAGTCTCCTCACCTTCTCCCCATTCTGCTCTCACTCTCTCCCCATTCTGCTCTCACACTCTCCCCATTCTGCTCTCACACTCTCCCCAGTCTCCTCACACTCTCCCCATTCTGCTCTCACACTCTCCCCAGTCTGTTCACACTCTCCCCATTCTGTTCTCACACTCTCCCCATTCTGCTCACACTCTCCCCAGTCTGCTCACCTTCTCCCCCATTCTACTCTCAGACTCTCCCCATTTTGCTCTCACACTCTCCCCAGTCTGCTCACACTCTCCCCATTCTGCTCTCACAATCTCCCCAGTCTGCTCACTCTCTCCCCATTCTGCTCTCACACTCTCCCCATTCTGCTCACACTCTCCCCAGCCTGCTCACATTCTCCCCATTCTGCTCTCACACTCTCCCCATTTTGCTCTCACACTCTTCCCATTCTGCTCTCACACTCTACCCATTCTACTCTCACACTCTCCCCATTCTACTCTCACACTCTCCCCAGTCTGCTCACATTCTCCCCATTCTGATCACACTCTCCCCCGTCTGCTCTCACACTTTCCCCATTCTTCTCTCACACTCTCCCCATTCTGCTCTCACACTCTCCCCATTCTGCTCTCACACTCTCCCCCAGTCTGTTCACTCTCTCCCCATTCTGTTCTCACACTCTCCCCATTCTGCTCACACTCTCCCAGTCTGCTCACATTCTCCTCATTCTGCTCTCACACTCTCCCCATTTTGCTCTCACACTCTCCCCATTCTGCTCTCACACTCTCCCCATTCTACTCTCACTCTCTCCCCATTCTGCTCTCACACTCTCCCCAGTCTGCTCTCACACTCTCCCCATTCTACTCTCACACTCTCCCCAGTCTGCTCACACTCACCACATTCTGCTCTCACACTCTCCCTTGTCTGCTCACACTCTCCCCATTCTGCTCACACTCTCCCCAGTCTGCTCACACCTCTCCCCAGTCTGCTCACATTCCGCCGAGTCTGCTCACACTCTCCCCAGTCTGCTCACACTCTCCCCAGTCTGCTCACACTCTCCCCCATTTTGCTCTCACACTCTCCCCAGTCTGCTCACACTCTCCCCATTTTGCTCTCACACTCTCCCCAGTCTGCTCACACTCTCCCCATTCTGCTCTCATACTCTCCCCAGTCTGCTCACACTCTCCCCATTCTGCTCTCACACTCCTCCGCATTCTGCTCACACTCTCCCCAGTCTCCTCACATTCTCCCCATTCTGCTCTCACACTCTCCCCATTCTGCTCTCACACTCTCCCCATTCTGCTCTCACACTCTCCCCAGTCTCCTCACACTCTCCCCATTCTGCTCTCACACTCTCCCCAGTCTTCTCACACTCTCCCCATTTTGCTCCCACACTCTCCCCATTCTCCTTTCACACTCTCCCCAGTCTGCTCACACTCTCCCCATTCTGCTCTCACACTCTCTCCATTCTGCTCTCACACTCTCCCATTCTGCTCTCACAATCTCCCCAGTCTGCTCTCACACCCTCCACATTCTGCCTATCACACTCTCCCCATTTTGCTCTCACACTCTCCCCAGTCTGCTCACACTCTCCCCATTTTGCTCTCACACTCTCCCCAGTCTGCTCACACTCTCCCCATTCTCCTCTGATACTCTCCCCAGTCTGCTCTCACACTCTCCCCATTCTGCTCTCACACTCTCCCCATTCTGCTCACACTCTCCCCAGTCTCCTCACCTTCTCCCCATTCTGCTCTCACACTCTCTCACACTCTCCCCATTCTGCTCTCACACTCTCCCCAGTCTGATCACACTCTCCCCATTCTGCTCTCACACTCTCCCCATTCTGCTTTCACACTCTTCCCAGTCTGCTCACACTCTCCCCAGTCTGCTCACACTCTCCCCATTCTGCTTTCACACTCTCCCCATTCTGCTCACACTCTCCCCATTCAGCTCTCACACTCTCTCCAGTCTGCTCACATTCTCCCCATTCTACTCTCACACTCTCCCCATTTTGCTCTCACACTCTCCCCAATCTGCTCACACTCTCCCCATTCTGCTCTCACACTCTCCCCAGTCTGCTCACACACTCCCCATTCTACTCTCACACTCTCCCCAGTCTGCTCACACTCTCCCCATTCTGCTCTCACACTCTCCCCATTCTGCTCTCACACTCTCCCCATTCTGCTCTCACACTCTCCCCTGTCTGCTCACAGTCTCCCCATTCTGCGCACACTCTCCCCAGTCTGCTCACACTCTTCCCAGTCTGCTCACATTCTGCCCAGTCTGCTCACACTCTCCCCAGTCGGCTCTCACTCTCCCCAGCCTGCTCACATTCTCCCCATTCTGCGCTCACACTCTCCCCAGTCTGCTCACACTCTCCCCATTCTGCTCTCACACTCTCCCCAGTCTGCTCACACTCTCCCCATTCTACTCTCACACTCTCCCCATTTTGCTCTCACACTCTCCCCAGTCTGCTCACACTCTCCCCATTCTGCTCTCACAATCTCCCCAGTCTGCTCACACTCTCCCCATTCTGCTCTCACACTCTCCCCATTCTGCTCACACTCTCCCCAGTCTGCTCACATTCTCCCCATTCTGCTCTCACACTCTCCCCATTTTGCTCTCACACTCTTCCCATTCTGCTCTCACACTCTCCCCATTCTACTCTCACACTCTCCCCATTCTACTCTCACACTTTCCCCAGTCTGCTCACATTCTCCCCATTCTGCTCACACTCTCCCCATTCTGCTCTCACAGTCTCCGCAGTCTGTTCACACTCTCCCCATTCTGTTCTCAGACTCTCCCCATTCTGCTCACACTCTCCCCAGTCTGCTCACATTCTCCCCATTCTGCTCTCACACTCTCCCCAGTCTGCTCACACTCTCCCCATTGTGCTCTCACACTCTCCCCAGTTTGCTCACCTTCTCCCCATTCTACTCTCACACTCTCCCCATTTTGCTCTCACACTCTCCACAGTCTGCTCACACTCTCCCCATTCTGCTCTCACAATCTCCCCAGTCTGCTCACTCTCTCCCCATTCTGCTCGCACACTCTCCCCAGTCTGCTCACACTCTCCCCAGCCTGCTCACATTCTCCCCATTCTGCTCTCACACTCTCCCCATTTTGCTCTCACACTCTCCCCAATCTGCTCACACTCTCCCCATTCTGCTCTCACACTCTCCCCAGTCTGCTCACACACTCCCCATTCTACTCTCACACTCTCCCCAGTCTGCTCACACTCTCCCCATTCTGCTCTCACACTCTCCCCATTCTGCTCTCACACTCTCCCCATTCTGCTCTCACACTCTCCCCTGTCTGCTCACAGTCTCCCCATTCTGCGCACACTCTCCCCAGTCTGCTCACACTCTTCCCAGTCTGCTCACATTCTGCCCAGTCTGCTCACACTCTCCCCAGTCGGCTCTCACTCTCCCCAGCCTGCTCACATTCTCCCCATTTTGCTCTCACACTCTCCCCAGTCTGCTCACACTCTCCCCATTCTGCTCTCACAATCTCCCCA
Source organism: Cetorhinus maximus (assembly GCF_964194155.1). Lineage (NCBI taxonomy): Eukaryota > Metazoa > Chordata > Chondrichthyes > Lamniformes > Cetorhinidae > Cetorhinus > Cetorhinus maximus. Next base: position 53,643,110 of record NC_135894.1, read on the forward strand.
GTCTGCTCACACTCTCCCCATTCTGCTCTCACACTCTCCCCATTCTGCTCACACTCTCCCCAGTCTGCTCACATTCTCCCCATTCTACTCTCACACTCTCCCCATTCTGCTCACACTCTCCCCAGTCTGCTCACATTCTCCCCATTCTGCTCTCACACTCTCCCCATTTTGCTCTCACACTCTTCCCATTCTGCTCTCACACTCTCCCCATTCTACTCTCACACTCTCCCCATTCTAATCTCACACTTTCCCCAGTCTGCTCTCATTCTCCCCATTCTGCTCACACTCTCCCCATTCTGCTCTCACACTCTCCGCAGTCTGTTCACACTCTCCCCATTCTGTTCTCAGACTCTCCCCATTCTGCTCACACTCTCCCCAGTCTGCTCACATTCTCCCCATTCTGCTCTCACACTCTCCCCAGTCTGCTCACACTCTCCCCATTGTGCTCTCACACTCTCCCCAGTTTGCTCACCTTCTCCCCATTCTACTCTCACACTCTCCCCATTTTGCTCTCACACTCTCCACAGTCTGCTCACACTCTCCCCATTCTGCTCTCACACTCTCCCCAGTCTGTTCACTCTCTCCCCATTCTGTTCTCACACTCTCCCCATTCTGCTCACACTCTCCCCAGTCTGCTCACATTCTCCTCATTCTGCTCTCACACTCTCCCCATTTTGCTCTCACACTCTCCCCATTCTGCTCTCACACTCTCCCCATTCTACTCTCACTCTCTCCCCATTCTGCTCTCACACTCTCCCCAGTCTGCTCTCACACTCTCCCCATTCTACTCTCACACTCTCCCCAGTCTGCTCACACTCACCCCATTCTGCTCTCACACTCTCCCCTGTCTGCTCACACTCTCCCCATTCTGCTCACACTCTCCCCAGTCTGCTCACACTCTCCCCAGTCTGCTCACATTCCGCCGAGTCTGCTCACACTCTCCCCAGTCTGCTCACACTCTCCCCAGTCTGCTCACACTCTCCCCATTTTGCTCTCACACTCTCCCCAGTCTGCTCACACTCTCCCCATTTTGCTCTCACACTCTCCCCAGTCTGCTCACACTCTCCCCATTCTGCTCTCATACTCTCCCCAGTCTGCTCACACTCTCCCCATTCTGCTCTCACACTCTCCCCATTCTGCTCACACTCTCCCCAGTCTCCTCACATTCTCCCCATTCTGCTCTCACACTCTCCCCATTCTGCTCTCACACTCTCCCCATTCTGCTCTCACACTCTCCCCAGTCTCCTCACACTCTCCCCATTCTGCTCTCACACTCTCCCCAGTCTTCTCACACTCTCCCCATTTTGCTCCCACACTCTCCCCATTCTCCTTTCACACTCTCCCCAGTCTGCTCACACTCTCCCCATTCTGCTCTCACACTCTCTCCATTCTGCTCTCACACTCTCCCCATTCCGCTCTCACAATCTCCCCAGTCTGCTCTCACACCCTCCACATTCTGCTATCACACTCTCCCCATTTTGCTCTCACACTCTCCCCAGTCTGCTCACACTCTCCCCATTTTGCTCTCACACTCTCCCCAGTCTGCTCACACTCTCCCCATTCTCCTCTGATACTCTCCCCAGTCTGCTCTCACACTCTCCCCATTCTGCTCTCACACTCTCCCCATTCTGCTCTCACACTCTCCCCATTCTGCTCTCACACTCTCCCCAGTCTCCTCACACTCTCCCCATTCTGCTCTCACACTCTCCCCAGTCTGCTCACACTCTCCTCATTCTGCTGTCACACTCTCCCAATTCTGCTTTCACACTCTCCCCAGTCTGCTCACACTCTCCCCAGTCTGCTCACATTCTCCCCATTCTGCTCTGACACTCTCCCCAGTCTGCTCTCACTCTCCCCATTCTGCTCTCACACTCTCCCCATTCTGCTCTCACACTCTCCCCATTCTGCTCTCACACTCTCCCCAGTCTCCTCACACTCTCCACATTCTGCTCTCACACTCTCCCCAGTCTGCTCACACTCTCCTCATTCTGCTGTCACACTCTCCCCATTCTGCTTTCACACTCTCCCCAGTCTGCTCACACTCTCCCCAGTCTGCTCACATTCTCCCCATTCTGCTCTCACACTCTCCCCAGTCTGCTGACATTCTCCCCATTCTACTCTCACACTCTCCCCATTTTGCTCACACACTCTCCCCAATCTGCAGACACTCTCCCCATTCTGCTCTCACACTCTCCCCAGTCTGCTCACACACTCTCCCCATTCTACTCTCACACTCTCCCCAGTCTGCTCACACTCTCCCCATTCTGCTCTCACACTCTCCCCATTCTGCTCTCACACTCTCCCCATTCTGCTCTCACACTCTCCCCTGTCTTCTCACACTCTCCCCATTCTGCGCACACTCTCCCCAGTCTGCTCACACTCTCCCCAGTCTCCTCACATTCTCCCCATTCTGCTCTCACACTCTCCTCAGTCTGCTCACACTCTCCCCATTCTGCTCTCACACTCTCCCCAGTCTGCTCACCTTCTCCTCATTCTACTCTCACACTCTCCCCATTTTGCTCTCACACTCTCCCCAGTCTGCTCACACTCTCCCCATTCTGCTCTCACAATCTCCCCAGTCTGCTCACACTCTCCCCAGTCTGCTCACATTCTCCTCATTCTACTCTCACATTCTCCCCATTTTGCTCACACTCTCCCCAGTCTGCTCTCACACTTTCCTCATTCTGCTCTCACACTCTCCGCATTCTGCTCTCACACTCTCCCCATTCTGCTCTCACACTCTCCCCATTCTGTTCTCACACTCTCCCCAGTCTGCTCAAATTCTCCCCATTCTGCTCTCACAATCTCCCCAGTCTGCTCACGTTCTCCCCATTCTACTCTCAAACTCTCCCCATTTTGCTCTCACACTCTCCCCAGTCTGCTCACACTCTCCCCATTCTGCTCTCACAATCTCCCCAGTCTGCTCACACTCTCCCCATTCTGCTCTCACACTCTCCCCATTCTGCTCACACTCTCCCCAGTCTCCTCACCTTCTCCCCATTCTGCTCTCACACTCTCCCCATTCTGCTCTCACACTCTCCCCATTCTGCTCTCACACTCTCCCCAGTCTCCTCACACTCTCCCCATTCTGCTCTCACACTCTCCCCAGTCTGATCACACTCTCCCCATTCTGCTCTCACACTCTCCCCATTCTGCTTTCACACTCTCCCCAGTCTGCTCACACTCTCCCCAGTCTGCTCACACTCTCCCCATTCTGCTCTCACACTCTCCCCACTCTGCTCACACTCTCCCCATTCTGCTCTCACACTCTCTCCAGTCTGCTCACATTCTCCCCATTCTACTCTCACACTCTCCCCATTTTGCTCTCACACTCTCCCCAATCTGCTCACACTCTCCCCATTCTGCTCTCACACTCTCCCCATTCTGCTCTCACACTCTCCCCAGTCTGCTCACACTCTCCCCATTCTGCTCTCACACTCTCCCCAGTCTGCTCACCTTCTCCCCATTCTGCTTTCACACTCTCCGCAGTCTGCTCACATTCTCCCCATTCTGCTCTGACACTCTCCCCAGTCTGCTCACACTCTCCCCATTCTGCTCTCACACTCTCCCCATTCTGCTCTCACACTGTCCCCATTCTGCTCTCACACTCTCCCCAGTCTCCTCACACTCTCCCCATTCTGCTCTCACAATCTCCCCAGTCTGCTCACACTCTCCCCATTCTGCTCTCACACTCTCCCCATTCTGCTCACACTCTCCCCAGTCTCCTCACCTTCTCCCCATTCTGCTCTCACACTCTCCCCATTCTGCTCTCACACTCTCCCCATTCTGCTCTCACACTCTCCCCAGTCTGCTCACACTCTCCCCATTCTGCTCTCACACTCTCCCCAGTCTGATCACACTCTCCCCATTCTGCTCTCACACTCTCCCCATTCTGCTTTCACACTCTCCCCAGTCTGCTCACACTCTCCCCATTTTGCTCTCACACTCTCCCCAATCTGCTCACACTCTCCCCATTCTGCTCTCACACTCTCCCCATTCTGCTCTCACACTCTCCCCAGTCTGCTCTCACACTCTCCCCATTCTACTCTCACACTCTCCCCAGTCTGCTCACACTCACCCCATTCTGCTCTCACACTCTCCCCTGTCTGCTCACACTCTCCCCATTCTGCTCACACTCTCCCCAGTCTGCTCACACTCTCCCCAGTCTGCTCACATTCCGCCGAGTCTGCTCACACTCTCCCCAGTCTGCTCACACTCTCCCCAGTCTGCTCACACTCTCCCCATTTTGCTCTCACACTCTCCCCAGTCTGCTCACACTCTCCCCATTTTGCTCTCACACTCTCCCCAGTCTGCTCACACTCTCCCCATTCTGCTCTCATACTCTCCCCAGTCTGCTCACACTCTCCCCATTCTGCTCTCACACTCTCCCCATTCTGCTCACACTCTCCCCAGTCTCCTCACATTCTCCCCATTCTGCTCTCACACTCTCCCCATTCTGCTCTCACACTCTCCCCATTCGGCTCTCACACTCTCCCCAGTCTCCTCACACTCTCCCCATTCTGCTCTCACACTCTCCCCAGTCTTCTCACACTCTCCCCATTTTGCTCCCACACTCTCCCCATTCTCCTTTCACACTCTCCCCAGTCTGCTCACACTCTCCCCATTCTGCTCTCACACTCTCTCCATTCTGCTCTCACACTCTCCCCATTCCGCTCTCACAATCTCCCCAGTCTGCTCTCACACCCTCCACATTCTGCTATCACACTCTCCCCATTTTGCTCTCACACTCTCCCCAGTCTGCTCACACTCTCCCCATTTTGCTCTCACACTCTCCCCAGTCTGCTCACACTCTCCCCATTCTCCTCTGATACTCTCCCCAGTCTGCTCTCACACTCTCCCCATTCTGCTCTCACACTCTCCCCATTCTGCTCACACTCTCCCCAGTCTCCTCACCTTCTCCCCATTCTGCTCTCACACTCTCCCCATTCTGCTCTCACACTCTCCCCATTCTGCTCTCACACTCTCCCCAGTCTCCTCACACTCTCCCCATTCTGCTCTCACACTCTCCCCAGTCTGCTCACACTCTCCTCATTCTGCTGTCACACTCTCCCCATTCTGCTTTCACACTCTCCCCAGTCTGCTCACACTCTCCCCAGTCTGCTCACATTCTCCCCATTCTGCTCTGACACTCTCCCCAGTCTGCTCTCACTCTCCCCATTCTGCTCTCACACTCTCCCCATTCTGCTCTCACACTCTCCCCATTCTGCTCTCACACTCTCCCCAGTCTCCTCACACTCTCCACATTCTGCTCTCACACTCTCCCCAGTCTGCTCACACTCTCCTCATTCTGCTGTCACACTCTCCCCATTCTGCTTTCACAGTCTCCCCAGTCTGCTCACACTCTCCCCAGTCTGCTCACATTCTCCCCATTCTGCTCTCACACTCTCCCCAGTCTGCTGACATTCTCCCCATTCTACTCTCACACTCTCCCCATTTTGCTCACACACTCTCCCCAATCTGCTCACACTCTCCCCATTCTGCTCTCACACTCTCCCCAGTCTGCTCACACTCTCCCCATTCTGCTCTCACACTCTCCCCATTCTGCTCTCACACTCTCCCCATTCTGCTCTCACACTCTCCCCTGTCTTCTCACACTCTCCCCATTCTGCGCACACTCTCCCCAGTCTGCTCACACTCTCCCCAGTCTGCTCACATTCTGCCCAGTCTGCTCACACTATCCCCAGTCTGCTCACACTCTCCCCAGTCTCCTCACATTCTCCCCATTCTGCTCTCACACTCTCCTCAGTCTGCTCACACTCTCCCCATTCTGCTCTCACACTCTCCCCAGTCTGCTCACCTTCTCCTCATTCTACTCTCACACTCTCCCCATTTTGCTCTCACACTCTCCCCAGTCTGCTCACACTCTCCCCATTCTGCTCTCACAATCTCCCCAGTCTGCTCACACTCTCCCCAGTCTGCTCACACTCTCCCCATTCTGCTCTCACACTCTCCCCAGTCTGCTCACACTCTCCCCAGTCTGCTCTCACACTTTCCTCATTCTGCTCTCACACTCTCCGCATTCTGCTCTCACACTCTCCCCAGTCTGCTCACACTCTCCCCATTCTGCTCACACTCTCCCCAGTCTGCTCTCACACTTTCCTCATTCTGCTCTCACACTCTCCGCATTCTGCTCTCACACTCTCCCCATTCTGCTCTCACACTCTCCCCACTCTGTTCACACTCTCCCCATTCTGTTCTCACACTCTCCCCATTCTGCTCACACTCTCCCCAGTCTGCTCACATTCTCCCCATTCTGCTCTCACACTCTCCCCAGTCTGCTCACGTTCTCCCCATTCTACTCTCAAACTCTCCCCATTTTGCTCTCACACTCTCCCCAGTCTGCTCACACTCTCCCCATTCTGCTCTCACAATCTCCCCAGTCTGCTCACACTCTCCCCATTCTGCTCTCACACTCTCCCCATTCTGCTCACACTCTCCCCAGTCTCCTCACCTTCTCCCCATTCTGCTCTCACACTCTCCCCATTCTGCTCTCACACTCTCCCCATTCTGCTCTCACACTCTCCCCAGTCTGCTCACACTCTCCCCATTCTGCTCTCACACTCTCCCCATTCTGCTCTCACACTCTCCCCAGTCTCCTCACACTCTCCCCATTCTGCTCTCACACTCTCCCCAGTCTGATCACACTCTCCCCATTCTGCTCTCACACTCTCCCCATTCTGCTTTCACACTCTCCCCAGTCTGCTCACACTCTCCCCAGTCTGCTCACACTCTCCCCATTCTGCTCTCACACTCTCCCCATTCTGCTCACACTCTCCCCATTCTGCTCTCACACGCTCTCCAGTCTGCTCACATTCTCCCCATTCTACTCTCACACTCTCCCCATTTTGCTCTCACACTCTCCCCAATCTGCTCACACTCTCCCCATTCTGCTCTCACACTCTCCCCATTCTGCTCTCACACTCTCCCCTGTCTGCTCACACTCTCCCCATTCTGCGCACACTCTCCCCAGTCTGCTCACACTCTCCCCAGTCTGTTCACATTCTGCCCAGTCTGCTCACACTCTCCCCAGTCGGCTCATATTCTCCACATTCTGCTCTCACACTTTCCCCAGTCTGCTCACACTCTCCCCATTCTGCTCTCACACTCTCCCCAGTCTGCTCACCTTCTCCCCATTCTGCTTTCACACTCTCCCCAGTCTGCTCACATTCTCCCCATTCTGCTCTGACACTCTCCCCAGTCTGCTCACACTCTCCCCATTCTGCTCTCACACTCTCCCCATTCTGCTCTCACACTGTCCCCATTCTGCTCTCACACTCTCCCCAGTCTCCTCACACTCTCCCCATTCTGCTCTCACAATCTCCCCAGTCTGCTCACACTCTCCCCATTCTGCTCTCACACTCTCCCCATTCTGCTCACACTCTCCCCAGTCTCCTCACCTTCTCCCCATTCTGCTCTCACACTCTCCCCATTCTGCTCTCACACTCTCCCCATTCTGCTCTCACACTCTCCCCAGTCTGCTCACACTCTCCCCATTCTGCTCTCACACTCTCCCCAGTCTGCTCACACTCTCCCCAGTCTGCTCACACTCTCCCCATTCTGCTCTCACACTCTCCCCATTCTGCTCTCACACTCTCCCCATTCTGCTTTCACACTCTCCCCAGTCTGCTCACACTCTCCCCAGTCTGCTCACACTCTCCCCATTCTGCTCTCACACTCTCCCCATTCTGCTCACACTCTCCCCATTCTGCTCTCACACTCTCCCCAGTCTGCTCACATTCTCCCCATTCTACTCTCACACTCTCCCCATTTTGCTCTCACACTCTCCCCAATCTGCTCACACTCTCCCCATTCTGCTCTCACACTCTCCCCATTCTGCTCTCACACTCTCCCCTGTCTGCTCACACTTTCCCCATTCTGCGCACACTCTCCCCAGTCTGCTCACACTCTCCCCAGTCTGTTCACATTCTGCCCAGTCTGCTCACACTCTCCCCAGTCGGCTCACATTCTCCCCGTTCTGCTCTCACACTCTCCCCAGTCTGCTCACACTCTCCCCATTGTGCTCTCACACTCTCCCCAGTCTGCTCATCTTCTCCCCATTCTACTCTCACACTCTCCCCATTTTGCTCTCACACTCTCCCCAGTCTGCTCACACTCTCCCCATTCTGCTCTCACAATCTCCCCAGTCTGCTCACACTCTCCCCATTCTGCTCTCACACTCTGCCCATTCTGCTCACACTCTCCCCAGTCTGCTCACATTCTCCCCATTCTGCTCTCACACTCTCCCCATTTTGCTCTCACACTCTTCCCATTCCGCTCTCACACTCTCCCCATTCTACTCTCACACTCTCCCCATTCTACTCTCACACTCTGACCAGTCTGCTCACATTCTCCCCATTCTGCTCACACTCTCCCCATTCTGCTCTCACAATCTCCGCAGTCTGTTCACACTCTCCCCATTCTGTTCTCACACTCTCCCCATTCTGCTCACACTCTCCCCAGTCTGCTCACATTCTCCCCATTCTGCTCTCACACTCTCCCCAGTCTGCTCACACTCTCCCCATTCAGCTCTCACACTCTCCCCAGTCTGCTCACCTTCTCCCCATTCTACTCTCACACTCTCCCCATTCTGCTCTCACACTCTCCCCATTCTGCTCTCACACTCTCCCCATTCTGCTCTCACACTCTCCCCAGTCTCCTCACACTCTCCCCATTCTGCTCTCACACTCTCCCCAGTCTGCTCACACTCTCCTCATTCTGCTGTCACACTCTCCCCATTCTGCTTTCACACTCTCCCCAGTCTGCTCACACTCTACCCAGTCTGCTCACATTCTCCCCATTCTGCTCTGACACTCTCCCCAGTCTGCTCACACTCTCCCCATTCTGCTCTCACACTCTCCCCATTCTGCTCTCACACTCTCCCCATTCTGCTCTCACACTCTCCCCAGTCTCCTCACACTCTCCACATTCTGCTCTCACACTCTCCCCATTCTGCTCACACTCTCCCCAGTCTGCTCACATTCTCCCCATTCTGCTCTCACACTCTCCCCAGTCTGCTCACACTCTCCCCATTCAGCTCTCACACTCTCCCCAGTCTGCTCACCTTCTCCCCATTCTACTCTCACACTCTCCCCATTTTGCTCTCACACTCTCCCCAGTCTGCTCACACTCTCCCCATTCTGCTCTCACAATCTCCCCAGTCTGCTCACTCTCTCCCCATTCTGCTCTCACACTCTCCCCATTCTGCTCAAACTCTCACCAGCCTGCTCACATTCTCCCCATTCTGCTCTCACACTCTCCCCATTTTCCTCTCACACTCTTCCCATTCTGCTCTCACACTCTACCCATTCTACTCTCACACTCTCACCATTCTACTCTCACACTCTCCCCAGTCTGCTCACATTCTCCCCATTCTGCTCACACTCTCCCCAGTCTGCTCTCACACTTTCCCCATTCTGCTCTCACACTCTCCCCATTCTGCTCTCACACTCTCCCCATTCTGCTCTCACACTCTCCCCAGTCTGTTCACTCTCTCCCCATTCTGTTCTCACACTCTCCCCATTCTGCTCACGCTCTCCCCAGTCCGCTCACATTCTCCTCATTCTGCTCTCACACTCTCACCATTTTGCTCTCACACTCTCCCCATTCGGCTCTCACACTCTCCCCATTCTACTCTCACTCTCTCCCCATTCTGCTCTCACATTCTCCCCAGTCTGCTCACATTCTCCCCATTCTGCTCTCACACTCTCCCCAGTCTGCTCTCACACTCTCCCCATTCTACTCTCACACTCTCCCCAGTCTGCTCACACTCTCCCCATTCTGCTCTCACACTCTCCCCTGTCTGCTCACACTCTCCCCATTCTGCTCACACTCTCCCCAGTCTGCTCACACTCTCCCCAGTCTGCTCACATTCCGCCGAGTCTGCTCACACTCTCCCCAGTCTGCTCACACTCTCCCCAGTCTGCTCACACTCTCCCCATTTTGCTCTCACACTCTCCCCAGTCTGCTCACACTCTCCCCATTTTGCTCTCACACTCTCCCCAGTCTGCTCACACTCTCCCCATTCTGCTCTCATACTCTTCCCAGTCTGCTCTCACACTCTCCCCATTCTGCTCTCACACTCTCCCCATTCTGCTCACACTCTCCCCAGTCTCCTCACATTCTCCCCATTCTGCTCTCACACTCTCCCCATTCTGCTCTCACACTCTCCCCATTCTGCTCTCAAACTCTCCCCAGTCTCCTCACACTCTCCCCATTCTGCTCTCACACTCTCCCCATTCTGCTCTCACACTCTCCCCATTCTACTCTCACTCTCCCCAGTCTGCTCACACTCTCCCCATTCTGCTTTCACACTCTCCCCAGTCTGCTCACACTCTCCCCATTCTGCTCTCACACTCTCTCCATTCTGCTCTCACACTCTCCCCATTCTGCTCTCACAATCTCCCCAGTCTGCTCTCACACCCTCCACATTCTGCTATCACACTCTCCCCATTTTGCTCTCACACTCTCCCCAGTCTGCTCACACTCTCCCCATTCTCCTCTCATACTCTCCCCAGTCTGCTCTCACACTCTCCCCATTCTGCTCTCACACTCTCCCCATTCTGCTCACACTCTCCCCAGTCTCCTCACCTTCTCCCCATTCTGCTCTCACACTCTCCCCATTCTGCTCTCACACTCTCCCCATTCTGCTCTCACACTCTCCCCAGTCTCCTCGCACTCTCCCCATTCTGCTCTCACACTCTCCCCAGTCTCCTCACACTCTCCTCATTCTGCTGTCACACTCTCCCCATTCTGCTTTCACACTCTCCCCAGTCTGCTCACACTCTCCCCAGTCTGCTCACATTCTCCCCATTCTGCTCTGACACTCTCCCAAGTCTGCTCACAGTCTCCCCATTCTGCTCTCACACTCTCCCCATTCTGCTCTCACACTCTCCCCATTCTGCTCTCACACTCTCCCCAGTCTCCTCACACTCTCCCCATTCTGCTCTCACACTCTCCCCAGCTGGTCACACTCTCCCCATTCTGCTTTCACACTCTCCCCAGTCTGCTCACACTCTCCCCAGTCTGCTCACATTCTCCCCATTCTGCTCTCACACTCTCCCCAGTCTGCTCACATTCTCCCCATTCTACTCTCACACTCTCCCCATTTTGCTCTCACACTCTCCCCAATCTGCTCACATTCTCCCCATTCTGCTCTCACACTCTCCCCAGTCTGCTCACACACTCTCCCCATTCTACTCTCACACTCTCCCCAGTCTGCTCACACTCTCCCCATTCTGCTCTCACACTCTCCGCATTCTGCTCTCACACTCTCCCCTGTCTGCTCACACTCTCCCCATTCTGCGCACACTCTCCCCAGTCTGCTCACACTCTCCCCAGTATGCTCACATTCTGCCCAGTCTTCTCACACTCTCCCCAGTCTGCTCACACTCTCCCCAGCCTGCTCACGTTCTCCCCATTCTGCTCTCACACTCTCCCCAGTCTGCTCACACTCTCCCCATTCTGCTCTCACACTCTCCCCAGTCTGCTCACCTTCTCCTCATTCTACTCTCACATTCTCCCCATTTTGCTCTCACACTCTCCCCAGTCTGCTCACACTCTCCCCATTCTGCTCTCACAATCTCCCCAGTCTGCTCACACTCTCCCCATTCTGCTCTCACACTCTCCCCATTCTGCTCCCACTCTCCCCAGTCTGCTCACATTCTCCTCATTCTGCTCTCACACTCTCCCCATTTTGCTCTCACACTCCTCCCATTCTGCTCTCACACTCTCCCCATTCTACTCTCACACTCTCCCCATTCTACTCTCACACTCTCCCCAGTCTGCTCACATTCTCCCCATTCTGCTCACACTCTCCCCAGTCTGCTCTCACACTTTCCCCATTCTGCTCTCACACTCTCCCCATTCTGCTCTCACACTCTCCCCATTCTGCTCTCACACTCTCCCCAGTCTGTTCACACTCTCCCCATTCTGTTCTCACACTCTCCCCATTCTGCTCACACTCTCCCCAGTCTGCTCACATTCTCCCCATTCTGCTCTCACACTCTATCCAGTCCGCTCAAATTCTCCCCATTCTGCTCTCACAATCTCCCCAGTCTGCCTACCTTCTCCCCATTCTACTCTCAAACTCTCCCCATTTTGCTCTCACACTCTCCCCAGTCTGCTCACACTCTCCCCATTCTGCTCTCACAATCTCCCCAGCCTGCTCACACTCTCTCCATTCTGCTCTCACACTCTCCCCATTCTGCTCACACTCTCCCCAGCCTGCTCACATTCTCCCCATTCTGCTCTCACACTCTCCCCATTTTGCTCTCACACTCTTCCCATTCTGTTCTCACACTCTACCCATTCTACTCTCACACTCTCCCCATTCTACTCTCACACTCTCCCCAGTCTGCTCACATTCTCCCCATTCTGCTCACACTCTCCCCAGTCTGCTCTCACACTTTCTCAATTCTGCTCTCACACTCTCCCCATTCTGCTCTCACACTCTCCCCATTCTGCTCTCACACTCTCCCCAGTCTGTTCACTCTCTCCCCATTCTGTTCTCACACTCTCCCCATTCTGCTCACACTCTCCCCAGTCTGCTCACATTCTCCTCATTCTGCTCTCACACTCTCCCCATTTTGCTCTCACACTCTCCCCATTCTGCTCTCACACTCTCCCCATTCTACTCTCACTCTCTCCCCATTCTGCTCTCACACTCTCCCCAGTCTGCTCACATTCTCCCCATTCTGCTCTCACACTCTCCCCAGTCTGCTCTCACACTCTCCCCATTCTACTCTCACACTCTCCCCAGTCTGCTCACACTCTCCCCATTCTGCTCTCACACTCTCCCCTGTCTGCTCACACTCTCCCCATTCTGCTCACACTCTCCCCAGTCTGCTCACACTCTCCCCATTCTGCTCACACTCTCCCCAGTCTGCTCACACTCTCCCCAGTCTGCTCACATTCCGCCGAGTCTGCTCACACTCTCCCCAGTCTGCTCACACTCTCCCCAGTCTGCTCACACTCTCCCCATTTTGCTCTCACACTCTCCCCAGTCTGCTCACACTCTCCCCATTTTGCTCTCACACTCTCCCCAGTCTGCTCACACTCTCCCCATTCTGCTCTCATACTCTCCCCAGTCTGCTCTCACACTCTCCCCATTCTGCTCTCACACTCTCCCCATTCTGCTCACACTCTCCCCAGTCTCCTCACATTCTCCCCATTCTGCTCTCACACTCTCCCCATTCTGCTCTCACACTCTCCCCATTCTGCTCTCACACTCTCCCCAGTCTCCTCACACTCTCCCCATTCTGCTCTCACACTCTCCCCAGTCTTCTCACACTCTCCCCATTTTGCTCTCACACTCTCCCCATTCTGCTTTCACACTCTCCCCAGTCTGCTCACACTCTCCCCATTCTGCTCTCACACTCTCTCCATTCTGCTCTCACACTCTCCCCATTCTGCTCTCACAATCTCCCCAGTCTGCTCTCACACCCTCCACATTCTGCTCTCACACTCTCCCCATTTTGCTCTCACACTCTCCCCAGTCTGCTCACACTCTCCCCATTTTGATCTCACACTCTCCCCAGTCTGCTCACACTCTCCCCATTCTGCGCTCATACTCTCCCCAGTCTGCGCTCATTCTCTCCTCATTCTGCTCTCACACTCACCCCATTCTGCTCACACTCTCCCCAGTCTCCTCACCTTCTCCCCATTCTGCTCTCACACTCTCCCCATTCTGCTCTCACACTCTCCCCAGTCTCATCACACTCTCACCATTCTGCTCTCACACTCTCCCCAGTCTGTTCACACTCTCCCCATTCTGTTCTCACACTCTCCCCATTCTGCTCACACTCTCCCCAGTCTGCTCACTTTCTCCCCATTCTATTCTCACACTCTCCCCATTTTGCTCTAACACTCTCCCCAGTCAGCTCACACTCTCCCCATTCTGCTCTCACAATCTCCCCAGTCTGCTCACTCTCTCCCCATTCTGCTCTCACACTCTCCCCATTCTGCTCACACTCTCCCCAGCCTGCTCACATTCTCCCCATTCTGCTCTCACACTCTCCCCATTTTGCTCTCACACGCTTCCCATTCTGCTCTCACACTCTACCCATTCTACTCTCACACTTTCCCCATTCTGCTCTCACACTCTCCCCATTCTGCTCTCACACTCTCCCCATTCTGCTCTCACACTCTCCCCAGTCTGTTCACTCTCTCCCCATTCTGTTCTCACACTCTCCCCATTCTGCTCACACTCTCCCCAGTCTGCTCACATTCTCCTCATTCTGCTCTCACACTCTCCCCATTTCGCTCTCACACTCTCCCCATTCTGCTCTCACACTCTCCCCATTCTACTCTCACTCTCTCCCCATTCTGCTCTCACACTCTCCCCAGTCTGCTCACATTCTCCCCATTCTGCTCTCACACTCTCCCCAGTCTGCTCTCACACTCTCCCCATTCTACTCTCACTCTCCCCAGTCTGCTCACACTCTCCCCATTCTGCTCTCACACTCTCCCCTGTCTGCTCACACTCTCCCCATTCTGCTCACACTCTCCCAAGTCTGCTCACACTCTGCCCAGTCTGCTCACATTCCGCCGAGTCTGCTCACACTCTCCCCAGTCTGCTCACACTCTCCCCAGTCTGCTCACACTCTCCCCATTTTGCTCTCACACTCTCCCCAGTCTGCTCACACTCTCCCCATTTTGCTCTCACACTCTCCCCAGTCTGCTCACACTCTCCCCATTCTGCTCTCATACTCTCCCCAGTCTGCTCACACTCTCCCCATTCTGCTCTCACACTCTCCCCATTCTGCTCACACTCTCCCCAGTCTCCTCACATTCTCCCCATTCTGCTCTCACACTCTCCCCATTCTGCTCTCACACTCTCCCCATTCTGCTCTCACACTCTCCCAGTCTCCTCACACTCTCCCCATTCTGCTCTCACACTCTCCCCAGTCTTCTCACACTCTCCCATTTTGCTCTCACACTCTCCCCATTCTGCTTTCGCACTCTCCCCAGTCTGCTCACACTCTCCCCATTCTGCTCTCACACTCTCTCCATTTAGCTCTCACACTCTCCCCATTCTGCTCTCACAATCTCCCCAGTCTGCTCTCACACCCTCCACATTCTGCTCTCACACTCTCCCCATTTTGCTCTCACACTCTCCCCAGTCTGCTAACACTCTCCCCATTTTGCTCTCACACTCTCCCCAGTCTGCTCACACTCTCCCCATTCTCCTCTCATACTCTCCCCAGTCTGCTCTCACACTCTCCCCATTCTGCTCTCACACTCTCCCATTCTGCTCACACTCTCCCCAGTCTCCTCACCTTCTCCCCATTCTGCTCTCACACTCTCCCCATTCTGCTCTCACACTCTCCCCATTCTGCTCTCACACTCTCCCCAGTCTCCTCACACTCTCCCCATTCTGCTCTCACACTCTCCCCAGTCTCCTCACACTCTCCTCATTCTGCTGTCACACTCTCCCCATTCTGCTTTCACACTCTCCCCATTCTGCTCTCACACTCTCCCCAGTCTCCTCACATTCTCCCCATTCTGCTCGCACACTCTCCCCATTCTGCTCTCACACTCTCCCCATTCTGCTCTCACACTCTCCCCAGTCTCCTCACACTCTCCCCATTCTGCTCTCACACTCTCCCCAGTCTTCTCACACTCTCCCCATTTTGCTCTCACACTCTCCCCATTCTGCTTTCACACTCTCCCCAGTCTGCTCACACTCTCCCCATTCTGCTCTCACACTCTCTCCATTCTGCTCTCACACTCTCCCCATTCTGCTCTCACAATCTCCCCAGTCTGCTCTCACACCCTCCACATTCTGCTCTCACACTCTCCCCATTTTGCTCTCACACTCTCCCCAGTCTGCTCACACTCTCCCCATTCTACTCTCACACTCTCCCCATTCTACTCTCACACTCTCCCCATTCTGCTCTCACACTCTCCCCAGTCTCCTCACACTCTCCACATTCTGCTCTCACACTCTCCCCAGTCTGCTCACACTCTCCTCATTCTGCTGTCACACTCTCCCCATTCTGCTTTCACACTCTCCCCAGTCTGCTCACACTCTCCCCAGTCTGCTCACATTCTCCCCATTCTGCTCTCACACTCTCCCCAGTCTGCTCACATTCTCCCCATTCTACTCTCACACTCTCCCCATTTTGCTCACACACTCTCCCCAATCTGCTCACACTCTCCCCATTCTGCTCTCACACTCTCCCCAGTCTGCTCACACACTCTCCCCATTCTACTCTCACACTCTCCCCAGTCTGCTCACACTCTCCCCATTCTGCTCTCACACTCTCCCCATTCTGCTCTCACACTCTCCCCATTCTGCTCTCACACTCTCCCCTGTCTTCTCACACTCTCCCCATTCTGCGCACACTCTCCCCAGTCTGCTCACACTCTCCCCAGTCTGCTCACATTCTGCCCAGTCTGCTCACACTCTCCCCAGTCTGCTCACACTCTCCCCAGTCTCCTCACATTCTCCCCATTCTGCTCTCACACTCTCCTCAGTCTGCTCACACTCTCCCCATTCTGCTCTCACACTCTCCCCATTCTGCTCTCACACTCTCCCCATTCTGCTCTCACACTCTCCCCAGTCTGTTCACTCTCTCCCCATTC
The DNA here is from genome assembly GCF_964194155.1 of Cetorhinus maximus. Classification (NCBI taxonomy): domain Eukaryota; kingdom Metazoa; phylum Chordata; class Chondrichthyes; order Lamniformes; family Cetorhinidae; genus Cetorhinus; species Cetorhinus maximus. The sequence goes on from NC_135894.1 coordinate 53,659,715, forward strand.
TGTTCTCACACTCTCCCCATTCTGCTCACGCTCTCCCCAGTCTGCTCACATTCTCCTCATTCTGCTCTCACACTCTCCCCATTTTGCTCTCACACTCTCCCCATTCTGCTCTCTCACTCTCCCCATTCTACTCTCACTCTCTCCCCATTCTGCTCTCACACTCTGCCCAGTCTGCTCACATTCTCCCCATTCTGCTCTCACACTCACCCCAGTCTGCTCTCACACTCTCCCCATTCTACTCTCACACTCTCCCCAGTCTGCTCACACTCTCCCCATTCTGCTCTCACACTCTCCCCTGTCTGCTCACACTCTCCCCATTCTGCTCACACTCTCCCCAGTCTGCTCACACTCTCCCCAGTCTGCTCACATTCTGCCGAGTCTGCTCACACTCTCCCCAGTCTGCTCACACTCTCCCCAGTCTGCTCACACTCTCCCCATTTTGCTCTCACACTCTCCCCAGTCTGCTCACACTCTCCCCATTTTGCTCTCACACTCTCCCCAGTCTGCTCACACTCTCCCCATTCTGCTCTCATACTCTCCCCAGTCTGCTCTCACACTCTCCCCATTCTGCTCTTACACTCTCCCCATTCTGCTCACACTCTCCCCAGTCTCCTCACATTCTCCCCATTCTGCTCTCACACTCTCCCCATTCTGCTCTCACACTCTCCCCATTCTGCTCTCACACTCTCCCCAGTCTCCTCACACTCTCCCCATTCTGCTCTCACACTCTCCCCAGTCTTCTCACACTCTCCCCATTTTGCTCTCACACTCTCCCCATTCTGCTTTCACACTCTCCCCAGTCTGCTCACACTCTCCCCATTCTGCTCTCACACTCTCTCCATTCTGCTCTCACACTCTCCCCATTCTGCTCTCACAATCTCCCCAGTCTGCTCTCACACCCTCCACATTCTGCTCTCACACTCTCCCCATTTTGCTCTCACACTCTCCCCAGTCTGCTCACACTCTCCCCATTTTGATCTCACACTCTCCCCAGTCTGCTCACACTCTCCCCATTCTGCTCTCATACTCTCCCCAGTCTGCTCTCACACTCTCCTCATTCTGCTCTCACACTCTCCCCATTCTGCTCACACTCTCCCCAGTCTCCTCACCTTCTCCCCATTCTGCTCTCACACTCTCCCCATTCTGCTCTCACACTCTCCCCATTCTGCTCTCACACTCTCCCCAGTCTCATCTCACTCTCCCCATTCTGCTCTCACACTCTCCCCAGTCTGTTCACACTCTCCCCATTCTGTTCTCACACTCTCCCCATTCTGCTCACACTCTCCCCAGTCTGCTCACCTTCTCCCCATTCTACTCTCACACTCTCCCCATTTTGCTCTAACACTCTCCCCAGTCTGCTCACACTCTCCCCATTCTGCTCTCACAATCTCCCCAGTCTGCTCCCTCTCTCCCCATTCTGCTCTCACACTCTCCCCATTCTGCTCACACTCTCCCCAGCCTGCTCACATTCTCCCCATTCTGCTCTCACACTCTCCCCATTTTGCTCTCACACTCTTCCCATTCTGCTCTCACACTCTACCCATTCTACTCTCACACTCTCCCCATTCTACTCTCACACTCTCCCCCGTCTGCTCACATTCTCCCCATTCTTCTCACACTCTCCCCAGTCTGCTCTCACACTTTCCCCATTCTGCTCTCACACTCTCCCCATTCTGCTCTCACACTCTCCACATTCTGCTCTCACACTCTCCCCAGTCTGTTCACTCTCTCTCCATTCTGTTCTCACACTCTCCCCATTCTGCTCACACTCTCCCCAGTCTGCTCACATTCTCCTCATTCTGCTCTCACACTCTCCCCATTTCGCTCTCACACTCTCCCCATTCTGCTCTCACACTCTCCCCATTCTACTCTCACTCTCTCCCCATTCTGCTCTCACACTCTCCCCAGTCTGCTCACATTCTCCCCATTCTGCTCTCACACTCTCCCCAGTCTGCTCTCACACTCTCCCCATTCTACTCTCACTCTCCCCAGTCTGCTCACACTCTCCCCATTCTGCTCTCACACTCTCCCCTGTCTGCTCACACTCTCCCCATTCTGCTCACACTCTCCCAAGTCTGCTCACACTCTCCCCAGTCTGCTCACATTCCGCCGAGTCTGCTCACACTCTCCCCAGTCTGCTCACACTCTCCCCAGTCTGCTCACACTCTCCCCATTTTGCTCTCACACTCTCCCCAGTCTGCTCACACTCTCCCCATTCTGCTCTCACACTCTCCCCATTCTGCTCACACTCTCCCCAGTCTCCTCACATTCTCCCCATTCTGCTCTCACACTCTCCCCATTCTGCTCTCACACTCTCCCCATTCTGCTCTCACACTCTCCCCAGTCTCCTCACACTCTCCCCATTCTGCTCTCACACTCTCCCCAGTCTTCTCACACTCTCCCCATTTTGCTCTCACACTCTCCCCATTCTGCTTTCACACTCTCCCCAGTCTGCTCACACTCTCCCCATTCTGCTCTCACACTCTCTCCATTCTGATCTCACACTCTCCCCATTCTGCTCTCACAATCTCCCCAGTCTGCTCTCACACCCTCCACATTCTGCTCTCACACTCTCCCCATTTTGCTCTCACACTCTCCCCAGTCTGCTCACACTCTCCCCATTTTGCTCTCACACTCTCCCCAGTCTGCTCACACTCTCCCCATTCTCCTCTCATACTCTCCCCAGTCTGCTCTCACACTCTCCCCATTCTGCTCTCACACTCTCCCCATTCTGCTCACACTCTCCCCAGTCTCCTCACCTTCTCCCCATTCTGCTCTCACACTCTCCCCATTCTGCTCTCACACTCTCCCCATTCTGCTCTCACACTCTCCCCATTCTCCTCACACTCTCCCCATTCTGCTCTCACACTCTCCCCAGTCTCCTCACACTCTCCTCATTCTGCTGTCACACTCTCCCCATTCTGCTTTCACACTCTCCCCATTCTGCTCTCACACTCTCCCCAGTCTCCTCACATTCTCCCCATTCTGCTCTCACACTCTCCCCATTCTGCTCTCACACTCTCCCCATTCTGCTCTCACACTCTCCCCAGTCTCCTCACACTCTCCCCATTCTGCTCTCACACTCTCCCCAGTCTTCTCACACTCTCCCCATTTTGCTCTCACACTCTCCCCATTCTGCTTTCACACTCTCCCCAGTCTGCTCACACTCTCCCCATTCTGCTTTCACACTCTCCCCAGTCTGCTCACACTCTCCCCATTCTGCTCTCACACTCTCTCCATTCTGCTCTCACACTCTCCCCATTCTGCTCTCACAATCTCCCCAGTCTGCTCTCACACCCTCCACATTCTGCTATCACACTCTCCCCATTTTGCTCTCACACTCTCCCCAGTCTGCTCACACTCTCCCCATTCTCCTCTCATACTCTCCCCAGTCTGCTCTCACACTCTCCCCATTCTGCTCTCACACTCTCCCCATTCTGCTCACACTCTCCCCAGTCTCCTCACCTTCTCCCCATTCTGCTCTCACACTCTCCCCATTCTGCTCTCACACTCTCCCCATTCTGCTCTCACACTCTCCCCAGTCTCCTCGCACTCTCCCCATTCTGCTCTCACACTCTCCCCAGTCTCCTCACACTCTCCTCATTCTGCTGTCACACTCTCCCCATTCTGCTTTCACACTCTCCCCAGTCTGCTCACACTCTCCCCAGTCTGCTCACATTCTCCCCATTCTGCTCTGACACTCTCCCAAGTCTGCTCACAGTCTCCCCATTCTGCTCTCACACTCTCCCCATTCTGCTCTCACACTCTCCCCATTCTGCTCTCACACTCTCCCCAGTCTCCTCACACTCTCCCCATTCTGCTCTCACACTCTCCCCAGCTGGTCACACTCTCCTCATTCTGCTGTCACACTCTCCCCATTCTGCTTTCACACTCTCCCCAGTCTGCTCACACTCTCCCCAGTCTGCTCACATTCTCCCCATTCTGCTCTCACACTCTCCCCAGTCTGCTCACATTCTCCCCATTCTACTCTCACACTCTCCCCATTTTGCTCTCACACTCTCCCCAATCTGCTCACATTCTCCCCATTCTGCTCTCACACTCTCCCCAGTCTGCTCACACACTCTCCCCATTCTACTCTCACACTCTCCCCAGTCTGCTCACACTCTCCCCATTCTGCTCTCACACTCTCCGCATTCTGCTCTCACACTCTCCCCATTCTGCTCTCACACTCTCCCCTGTCTGCTCACACTCTCCCCATTCTGCGCACACTCTCCCCAGTCTGCTCACACTCTCCCCAGTATGCTCACATTCTGCCCAGTCTTCTCACACTCTCCCCAGTCTGCTCACACTCTCCCCAGCCTGCTCACGTTCTCCCCATTCTGCTCTCACACTCTCCCCAGTCTGCTCACACTCTCCCCATTCTGCTCTCACACTCTCCCCAGTCTGCTCACCTTCTCCTCATTCTACTCTCACATTCTCCCCATTTTGCTCTCACACTCTCCCCAGTCTGCTCACACTCTCCCCATTCTGCTCTCACAATCTCCCCAGTCTGCTCACACTCTCCCCATTCTGCTCTCACACTCTCCCCATTCTGCTCCCACTCTCCCCAGTCTGCTCACATTCTCCTCATTCTGCTCTCACACTCTCCCCATTTTGCTCTCACACTCCTCCCATTCTGCTCTCACACTCTCCCCATTCTACTCTCACACTCTCCCCATTCTACTCTCACACTCTCCCCAGTCTGCTCACATTCTCCCCATTCTGCTCACACTCTCCCCAGTCTGCTCTCACACTTTCCCCATTCTGCTCTCACACTCTCCCCATTCTGCTCTCACACTCTCCCCATTCTGCTCTCACACTCTCCCCAGTCTGTTCACACTCTCCCCATTCTGTTCTCACACTCTCCCCATTCTGCTCACACTCTCCCCAGTCTGCTCACATTCTCCCCATTCTGCTCTCACACTCTATCCAGTCCGCTCAAATTCTCCCCATTCTGCTCTCACAATCTCCCCAGTCTGCCTACCTTCTCCCCATTCTACTCTCAAACTCTCCCCATTTTGCTCTCACACTCTCCCCAGTCTGCTCACACTCTCCCCATTCAGCTCTCACAATCTCCCCAGCCTGCTCACACTCTCTCCATTCTGCTCTCACACTCTCCCCATTCTGCTCACACTCTCCCCAGCCTGCTCACATTCTCCCCATTCTGCTCTCACACTCTCCCCATTTTGCTCTCACACTCTTCCCATTCTGTTCTCACACTCTACCCATTCTACTCTCACACTCTCCCCATTCTACTCTCACACTCTCCCCAGTCTGCTCACATTCTCCCCATTCTGCTCACACTCTCCCCAGTCTGCTCTCACACTTTCTCAATTCTGCTCTCACACTCTCCCCATTCTGCTCTCACACTCTCCCCATTCTGCTCTCACACTCTCCCCAGTCTGTTCACTCTCTCCCCATTCTGTTCTCACACTCTCCCCATTCTGCTCACACTCTCCCCAGTCTGCTCACATTCTCCTCATTCTGCTCTCACACTCTCCCCATTTTGCTCTCACACTCTCCCCATTCTGCTCTCACACTCTCCCCATTCTACTCTCACTCTCTCCCCATTCTGCTCTCACACTCTCCCCAGTCTGCTCACATTCTCCCCATTCTGCTCTCACACTCTCCCCAGTCTGCTCTCACACTCTCCCCATTCTACTCTCACACTCTCCCCAGTCTGCTCACACTCTCCCCATTCTGCTCTCACACTCTCCCCTGTCTGCTCACACTCTCCGCATTCTGCTCACACTCTCCCCAGTCTGCTCACAGTCTCCGCCGGTCTGCTCACATTCCGCCGAGTCTGCTCACACTCTCCCCAGTCTGCTCACACTCTCCCCATTCTGCTCTCACACTCTCCCCAGTCTTCCCACACTCTCCCCATTTTGCTCTCACACTCTCCCCATTCTGCTTTCACACTCTCCCCAGTCTGCTCACACTCTCACCATTCTGCTCTCACACTCTCTCCATTCTGCTCTCACAGTCTCCCCATTCTGCTCTCACAATCTCTCCAGTCTGCTCTCACACCCTCCACATTCTGCTCTCATACTCTCCCCATTCTGCTCTCACACTCTCCCATTCTGCTCTGACACCCTCCCCATTCTGCTCTCACACTCTCCCCAGTCTGCTCTCACACTCTCCCCATTCTGCTCTCACACTCTCCCATTCTGCTCTCACACTCTCCCATTCTGCTCTCACACTCTCCTCAGTCTGTTCTCACACTCTCCCATTCTGCTCTCACACTCTCCCCAGTCTGCTCTCACACTCTCCCCATTCTGCTCTCACACACTCCCCATTCTGCTCTCACACTCTCCCCAGTCTGTTCACACTCTCCCCATTCTGCTCTCACACTCTCCCCAGTCTGCTCTCACACTCTCCCCATTTTGCTCTCACACTCTACCCATTCTACTCTCACATTCTCCCCATTCTACTCTCCCACTCTCCCCATTCTGCTCACATTCTCCCCATTCTGCTCTCACACTCTCCCCACTCTGCTCACATTCTCCCCATTCTACTCTCACACTCTCCCCATTCTGCTCACACTCTCCCCATTCTGCTCTCATACTCTCCCCATTCTGCTCACACTCTCCTCATTCTGCTCTCATACTCTCCCCAGTCTGCTCTCAGACTCTCCCCAGTCTGCTCACACTCTCCCCATTCTGCTCTCACACTCTCCCCATTCTGCTCTCAAACTCTCCACAGTCTGCTCACATTCTGCCGAGTCTGCTCACACTCTCCCCAGTCTGCTCACACTCTCCCCAGTCTGCTCACACTCTCCCCATTTTTCTCTCACACTCTCCCCAGTCTGCTCACACTCTCCCCATTTTGCTCTCACACTCTCCCCAGTCTGCTCACACTCTCCCCATTCTGCTCTCATACTCTCCCCAATCTGCTCACACTCTCCCAATTCTGCTCTCACACTCTCCCCATTCTGCTCACACTCTCCCCAGTCTCCTCACCTTCTCCCCATTCTGCTCTCACACTCTCCCCATTCTGCTCTCACACTCTCCCCATTCTGCTCTTACACTCTCCCCAGTCTCCTCACACCCTCCGCATTCTGCTCTCACACTCTCCCCAGTCTGCTCACACTCTCCCCATTCTGCTCTCACACTCTCCCCATTCTGCTTTCACACTCTCCCCAGTCTGCTCACACTCTCCCCAGTCTGCTCACATTCTCCCCATTCTGCTCTCACACTCTCCCCAGTCTGCTCACACTCTCCCCATTCTGCTCTCACACTCTCCCCAGTCTTCTCACACTCTCCCCATTTTGCTCTCACACTCTCCCCATTCTGCTTTCACACTCTCCCCAGTCTGCTCACACTCTCCCCATTCTGCTCTCACACTCTCTCCATTCTGCTCTCACACTCTCCCCATTCTGCTCTCACAATCTCCCCAGTCTGCTCTCACACCCTCCACATTCTGCTCTCACACTCTCCCCATTTTGCTCTCACACTCTCCCCAGTCTGCTCACACTCTCCCCATTTTGCTCTCATACTCTCCCCAGTCTGCTCACACTCTCCCCATTCTGCTCTCACACTCTCCCCATTCTGCTCACACTCTCCCCAGTCTCCTCACCTTCTCCCCATTCTGCTCTTACCCTCTCCCCATTCTGCTCTCACACTCTCCCCATTCTGCTCTCACAATCTCCCCAGTCTGCTCACACTCTCCCCATTCTGCTCTCACACTCTCCCCAGTCTGCTCTCACACTCTCCCCATTATGCTCTCACACTCTCCCCAGTCTGCTCACACTCTCCCCAATCTGCTCTCACACTCTCCCCATTCTACTCTCACATTCTCCCCATTCTGCTCTCACACTCTTTCCCATTTTGCTCTCACACTCTCCCCAGTCTGCTCACATTCTCCCCATTCTACTCTCACACTCTCCCCTGTCTGCTCACATTCTCCCCATTCTGATCTCACACTCTCCCCATTCTACTCTCACACTCTCCCCAGTCTGCTCACATTCTACCCATTCTTCTCTCACACTCTCCCCATTCTGCTCTCACACTCTCCCCATTCTACTCTCACAGTCTCCCCAGTCTGCTCTCACACTCTCCCCTGTCTGCTCACATTCTCCCCATTCTTCTCTCACACTCTCCCCAGTCTGCTCTCACACTCTCCTCATTCTGCTCTCACACTCTCCCCAGTCTGCTCTCACACTCTCCCCATTCTGCTCACACTCTCCCCAGTCTGCTCACACTCTCCCCATTCTGCTCACACTCTCCCCAGTCTTCTCACATTCTGCCCAGTCTGCTCACACTCTCCCCAGTCTGCTGACACTTTCCCCAGTCTGCTCACATTCTCCCCAGTCTGCTCACACTCTCCCCATTTGCTCTTACACTCTCCCCAGTCTGCTCACACTCTCCCCATTCTGCTCTCACACTCTCCCCAGTCTGCTCACATTCTCCCCATTCTACTCTCACACTCTCCCCATTTTGCTCTCACACTCTCCCCATTCTACTCTCACATTCTGCTCAGTCTTCTCACATTCTCCCCATTCTGCTCTCACACTCTCCCCATTCTGCTCTCACACTTTCCCCAGTCTGCTCACACTCTCCCCATTCTGCTCTCACACTCTCCCCATTTTGCTCTCACACTCTCCCCATTCTGCTGTCACACTCTCCCCATTCTACTCTCACACTCTCCCCAGTCTGCTCACATTCTCCCCATTCTACTCTCACACTCTCCCCATTTTGCTCTCGCCCTCTCCCCATTCTGCTCTCACACTCTCCCCAGTCTGCTCACATTCTCCCCATTCTGCTCACACTCTCCCCAGTCTGCTCTCACACTCTCCCCATTCTACTCTCACACTCTCCCCAGTCTGCTCTCACACTCTCCCCATTCTGCTCTCACACTCTCCCCATTCTGCTCTCACACTCTCCCCATTCTGCTCTCGCACTCTCCCCTGTCTGATCACACTCTCCCCATTCTGCTCACACTCTCCCCAGTCTGCTCACACTCTCCACAGCCTGCTCACATTCTGCCCAGTCTGCTCACACTCTCCCCAGAGTGCTCACACTCTCCCCAGTCTGCTCACACTCTCCCCATTTTGCTCTCACACTCTCCCCAGTCTGCTCACACTCCTCCCATTCTGCTCTCATACTCTCCCATTTTGCTCTCACACTCTCCCCAGTCTGCTCACATTCTACCCATTCTTCTCTCACACTCTCCCCAGTCTGCTCTCACACTCTCCTCATTCTGCTCTCACACTCTCCCCAGTCTGCTCTCACACTCTCCCCATTCTGCTCACACTCTCCCCAGTCTGCTCACACTCTCCCCATTCTGCTCACACTCTCCCCAGTCTTCTCACATTCTGCCCAGTCTGCTCACACTCTCCCCAGTCTGCTCACACTTTCCCCAGTCTGCTCACATTCTCCCCAGTCTGCTCACACTCTCCCCATTTGCTCTTACACTCTCCCCAGTCTGCTCACACTCTCCCCATTCTGCTCTCACACTCTCCCCAATCTGCTCACATTCTCCCCATTCTACTCTCACACTCTCCCCATTTTGCTCTCACACTCTCCCCATTCTACTCTCACACTCTCCTCAGTCTGCTCACATTCTCCCCATTCTGCTCTCACACTCTCCCCATTCTGCTCTCACACTTTCCCCAGTCTGCTCACACTCTCCCCATTCTGCTCTCACACTCTCCCCATTTTGCTCTCACACTCTCCCCATTCTACTCTCACACTCTCCCCATTCTACTCTCACACTCTCCCCAGTCTGCTCACATTCTCCCCATTCTACTCTCACACTCTCCCCATTTTGCTCTCACCCTCTCCCCATTCTGCTCTCACACTCTCCCCAGTCTGCTCACATTCTCCCCATTCTGCTCTCACACTCTCCCCAGTCTGCTCACATTCTCCCCATTCTGCTCTCACACTCTCCCCAGTCTGCTCTCACACTCTCCCCATTCTTCTCTCACACTCTCCCCAGTCTTTTCACAGTCTCCCCATTCTGCTCTCGCAGTCTCCCCATTCTGCTCTCACACTCTCCCCATTCTGCTCTCGCACTCTCCCCTGTCTGATCACACTCTCCCCATTCTGCTCACACTCTCCCCAGTCTGCTCACACTCTCCCCAGCCTGCTCACATTCTGCCCAGTGTGCTCACACTCTCCCCAGAGTGCTCACACTCTCCCCAGTCTGCTCACACTCTCCCCATTTTGCTCTCACACTCTCCCCAGTCTGCTCACACTCCCCCCATTCTGCTCTCATACTCTCCCATTTTGCTCTCACACTCTCCCCATTCTGCTATTACACTCTCCCCATTCAGCTCTCACACTATCCCCAGTCTGCCCCTGTCATCCCTCACTGTCTTCAGGTTGTTTGCTTTGTTTTTCCTTTGCAGTCATGCTATTCTTTCTGGCAGTGGCTATACTTTAGTTAGCTTGAACTCTTTTACTCTATGAAGAAACTAAATTCTGCTGTTTTTAGCAGAGACAACTCTAATTGTGCTGAATTTGTACTCTGTGTCAATGAATCAGCCAGTGCAATATGTCCTAGTACATGCAACAATAGTTCTTCAGCCCCTTAACCTGCTTTTGCTCCATACTACTTGAGTATCGCTCTGTTTCAGTCCTGTTCTAGGCTTCCGCTTAGCCTCATTCTTTCTGGCTCCCTCCAGGCTGCCAGTCTGTTCCACCCCCATAAAGTCTGTGCTACCATTCTGCCTCATTCTGTCTGGGCTATTGCACTGTCTCACTCTCACTTTCTCCAGCTTGTTGCATGCCTATTGTTTAACAATACTGTGCTTTCTGCGACCTCTCATGGACCCCTAACCTCTTCCTTCTCTAGACCCCTGTTCTCCCTTCTCTCACACAGTCTTTCTGCATTGGCCAGCAAGAGATCCCTTCAGGGAAACACGTGAAAACCAATTTTATGATTGCAAGGTTCCTACGACAGCATCTTTCAAACTCATGACCATTATCATCTAGAAGGACAAGGGCAGCAGATGGATGGGAAAACCACTAACTGGAAGTTCCCCTCCAAGCCACTCACCATCCTGACTTGGAAATATATTGTCGTTCCTTCACTGTCACTGGGTCAAAATCCTGAAACTTCCTTCCTAACAGCACAGTGGGTGTACCTACACCACATGGACTGTAGCAGTTCAAGAAGGCAGCTCACCACCACCTTCTCAAGGGCAACTAGGGATGGGCAATAAATGCTGGCCCAGCTAGCGAAGCCCACATCCTGTGAATGAATAAAAAAAAGTTAAAATGGCCCTGAGATTGCCAGTGATGTTGCCAACCCTATTAGAATTGTCCTGAAGTCTCCACGAACAACCTGGAAGAAAAATCAAAATTGTGCATTTTTCCCTATTTTATTTGAATACTTTTGTTTACAATATTAATTATAACAGCGTTGGAGATGGGTGATAAAAGCTATTTGACTGGGCAGGACAGTTGGAGGTTGGAGATGATGTGGTATGAGCTCCAGGAGTATGTCCAATCAGTGATGGAAACCTTGTGCATCAGACCTCTCACGCTGGTGAACAGTGATCAGGTTTGGAGAGGTCAGCTAAATTAAATAGCCTTAACATGCTCTCTGCACATTTTCTATGTGTTCAGGCATGACTATAACCGTAAGTGAGTGGGGAATTTTAACTTACATCTCTCTGCTGACTCTGTAATGCCGAGATATCATGTTCCTGTATTTAGAGAGTGAACAGGGAGTTCAGCATTTACTGATCCATTCAAGAAACAGACTTTTAACAAACTGATTGCAAAACCTTGTGACATCCTTTTATTTCTAACCTAAAATTTTATTGGCATCCAATAAGTTGACACAGACCGTATTTAAAATGGCCAGGCCCATTCGAAAAAATGGCATAGTGTTGCACCTTGAAAATGCTGCTCATGTTGGATCAGTTAGAATATTTTGGTCAAAATCCTTCAATCAATAAAGTCTCTCCAGGTGAAAGAAAGCTCCTGGATTTGGCATTTAACAGCTGTTCCTGCTACATTATGCTGGTGCAAAGTTCAAGTGCTATGGGCCTATATAATCAGTCTGAATCACATTTCCCAGCTACAACGTATTTAGGAATCAGATTACCTCCTGCCTCCTGAGTTATGCTGCCACCCCTTGTGTTGATGTGCAGCTCAAGCTGATTAACATTTGTGTTAAAATGTTAGTATAATGGCAGATTGAATAAGTATTTTCTAAGTTGGAAACATTTTACGTTTTGCTGTCCTAATGCCATATGGTAGAATTAAGCCATCAAAATGATTGCATGTGCAAGTTCCATCAGCATTCAGTGACTGCTGTTCCATGTTTATGTGTGAAAAGAAAAATGAGATCTGGCTGCCAATTTTTTAATTAGTGGATCATGTATGCCAACAGCTGAGTCTTCCTTTATTTCAAGAGATGTGTAGTGTGGTGTTCAGTTGTTCTGTGTTTGATTATGTCAGTCTGTTTACTATTGATGCTCACTGTATTTTATTGGTTAAGTCTGCTTGTACACACAGTGAAAAATCTGTTAAACTATGTCCTGCACCTCTACAACCGACCCCATGGCCAACAAAACCATGGCAACAACTCCAAGTTGATATTTTTGGAGATGTGCAAGCAGCCCCTGGGAATCAATTTCTTTTGTTAGTTGTTTATGATCTACATCGCAAATGGTCGGAAATCACTACAGCAAATTCCATAACCATCACTTCGGTCACTGACATTCTAGACAAGTTGTTTACAAAATGAAGTTTTCCAGAGACTATTACCACAGTCAATGGGCCACAGTTTGTTTCAGGTCAGTTCATGGAGTTCCTAGCAAGCTTTGGAATTCACCACCATCTGACATCGTGATCCAACCCACAATCGAATGCTTGCGTCAAGTGATTCAACAGGGTGATAAAAGACATTCTGGGAGCTAGTGTGCTGGAGCGGAAAACATTTGAGTAATCCATCATATCCTACTTTGCACATATCGATCCGTCCCACATGCTCTGACTGGAAAGACACCAGTTGCGCTTATGATAGGTCGTAACCTTTGCATGCCACAGACCATTTATAAGCCATTACTGCCATTCAATGACAATGTCAGAGCAAAAGCAGAAGAAATCACAAAGAGGCAAGGCAAAGCAAAAGCACACTTCGATAAGTGAACAGGTGCAAGAGATTTGAGGTTGGAGTTTGGGTTTGCATCAAATGGCCAAATCGCAAACACAAACTTGTACCATAGCAAATGATTGCTTGGTTCCAACACTTATCATTTGGATGGCAACACCAAGTGGAATGTGAAGTGGTTGGTAGTGAGCAGAGCAGGGTATTTTGAGGACGGGGATTATGAGGGTACATTTCGTTTTCCGATGAGCAAACTGATGTTGATCATCTGCCTCATCAATTGATCATGCAGAAACACAACCTCAAATTCATAGATCTGAGCAAAGTCATCAGAGATCTTCGTATCTCAAAGCTATTTCTGAATTTAGAGAAAAAGGGCAAGCTGAGCTCTAAGAAATGGCTGGATGTACATATGTTTATTGTTTAGGATGGTTTAATTTAAAATAATGTATTTAGTTTTAAAAGGGGGAAAAGATGGAATGTTCAAGTATTCAATTGTTCTGTGTTTGATTTTGTGAATCTGTTTACTACTGATGCTCACTGTGCTTAATTAATGAAACTTGGGTATTGACACAGGGAAAAGTAAACAAACTGTAGAAAGGGCTGGAAGCCAGAGCTGAAGCATGGAGTAGACATTTTAAAGCACTGTAAATAAAACCTGTAATACACATGGGCAAAATTTTCCTTTCTAGAGTCTGATGGCAGAAGTGAAAGTCAGAGTGACTTCCGCTGGAGGGCAGGGTGGCTGAACGTGTGAGATCTTGCGCTGTTCAAGTAATTAATTATACAGCCATGAGGAGCATGTTGAATCTCATGGTAGGGTAGGCAGGAGGTGGCCCGCTCCATCGTCACCTCATAGGCTCCAAGGTCTGGGCGCCATATTTGAACGGTACCCGGATAGCCATTCACTCTTCCAATCTGTTCCTTGACTCCCCTCACAGTTCTGGCTTGGTCTCGCCCCTCCCCTGCCTTGGCGCAGTGTGTGTGACAGGCAGCTGATATCTCTCAGTGACAGTGTGAAAGGAGGGAAAAAGCAGCGTTTATTGACATGAAAGTTCAGGAAGAAGTCTACCTCGCCAGGTGCATGCCACTAATATACAGTTGTGAAACAGAACGTTCTAAATGCCACTGGCTAAATTTGGAGGGGGGACAAGATTCCGGTGTATTGTGCTTTTAAAGAACATTCATGAGATGCAAATGGGGTTCCCGACATCGATTAGCGGAACTCTTGACCCGCCTTTAACAGAAAGTCCAGAGAATAAGATTCCAAACTAATTTTCTGATGTTGCAAAACTGTTTTTGGACTCCTACCAAATCTTGCCCCCACCCCCCCCAACCCCACCCGGCCATGACTCCCACTGCTGGTGGGAGCGGAAAATTCTGCCCATAGAAATTAGTGTCATCTCTGCATAGATCCGAGATATAAAATATACAACATATAGACAGCCAGATAGAGATAGAGTGGAGATGACAAACAAGATTGCCAAACTAAGACATAGGGGTAGGTTTTCAACTTGCTGCATGGGCCTAAAAGTGGCATTGCCAAATGACTACTCGCTGCAGAAATCTCTTGATATTCATTTCCAGAAAAAGCAGTCACAAAATGCAAGGAGGCGAACCAGGAGGGCGATGTAGAAAAGAAAGGGAAAAGAAGGCTTTCTAATTGGGTACTTGCATACATGTTTCGATTTGTTGTTTTCATTTATGTTGAGCCAGGCAGAGCAGCAGGTATCCCAGTATTCCTGCCGGAGGCAGTTGGCTATGATTGGGCCTGCTTCTGCTCTCCCCCATCTACCACTTACCTGAAGGCTACTGCCAGCAAACCAGGGGACCCAAAATTCGAATTACAAGTCAGGTTAGTGGCCTGTGCAGGTATGACTGACATCAGCAGCTTGCTCAGATTACTTAAAATGAGGTCTGAGGCTAATTTTCAGGCAGCCAGAGGCCTTTCAGTTCAATTGCACACTGGGGCTGTATCACCTTTTTTCTGGTCTGAAATCGGGCACTGATGAATCTCTACCCTATTGCCTTTTTGATCTTTTTCAGTTCTAGTCACTTTTATTTTTAGTTAACCTCGGTTACTACCTACTGTTTACTGATGTTTCACTATCACATGCAGCAGTTCCTGTTGCACAATGGACATTCCTTTCGAATTCCTCTTGGTCTTTGGGAGCTAGAGGAAAAGGAGGATTTCCAGAGGATTCCTCATTGGAATGTCTTACGTATTTGACGCATTATCACCCAGGATATGTTACAGAAGACTGGGAAGGCTGGAATTGAGGTTGTAATTGAGCCCTGAAGGCAACATATGGTTATCTCAGCAGAAAAGTTGTATTGAGAGTTTGAAGCAGAAGGAGCGGAGGAACAGTGATAGCCAAGCTCACAAATTGCATGTTAACCTGGGAATCAGTAAATGACTGTTGTGAAGAATATCCAGTTCATTGTTCGTGTTAATATTTTAGAGGTGGCTTTTAGTTTTGGAAAGATTAAAGTTTAACTGTAGAAAATGGGTAAGTGCAACTAAAACAGTTAGCAGCTCCTGGGCAGCTGAGAAGATGGCAGCAGGTTGCTAGTTCCAATGTGGAGGCAGCTAAGGCTTAGAGGAGCCCTGGGAACCATTTATAGCTCAGTGTAGCCAGCAGACTGGAGTTCAGAGAAACTCAGAGCTAGCTTAATGAAGTTATCTGTCTGCAAAAGAACTGGAATTGTTTTGGTAATTAGAGGCAGGAGGCAGGAATTCCGTGAAACACAGTCTCAGGAGAAGAGACTGAACCATTGGGATGTGAGCAGCCATTGAGGCATTCTGATTCGGAGCAGCTTTTGAGGGAATTCAGAGGCTAGATTTTTAAAAGTGAGGAGTTGAAATTCCTCGTAAGAGAGACAAAGTTTTAATGAGATTTTGTGACTCACTGTGGTCACTGACATCTGGGTGGGTTGCTGAGATATCTGTGGGATCTGTCTTGGTACATCTTCCATTTAATGTGCAGTGTGGTGTGTTCCACTGCAGTTTGCCTGTTAATTCATATTTACCTCATGTTAATTCTGAATGATGATGTGTAAGATAGATGTTATAAAATGTTTTACTTTTCTGACTTTGTGCAGTAAAGTTTATTTTGTTTGTTTAAAATGGAATCCTGTGCCTTTATTCTCTTAGTGAGTAAGTGGGATTTCAAACTTTGTCTATTTTAAACAAAGAATTACTGCTCCTTACCAGATCATAACACTGTACATCACACAGTTATACTGTTCTGAAATGACTAAAAAGGGCCTTGAAAGATATGAGTGAGTCAAGGTTTCCAAGTTTTCATGCTATCTTGAAGGTGTCCTAGCCTGAAGCACGGGTTTCGTGGAATGCAAATAACAAGCTGCAAGGTTGTGAGAGGAACTGGCATGGGTGAGGAGTGCATATGAACACGGAATACTTTGCAGCGAGCAGCTTTTGGACCATCTTTGAGATACATTGTACAGTTTGATACTGTTTCCTGGCCAGAAGCTTTTGTGTGTTATTTACTTCTCTATGAGGCCCCAGCTCCTGCAGATTGTGCATAGTGTTGAGCCTGCTTACCGCCTGCTGCCATGAAAGGCAGTTTTGTCCTCTAGGCAAGGTCAAAGTGTCAAAGTAGACAACCCTCCTTGCACCAGCTCAAGTAAGCTGCATGTCATTTAGCCATCCCTGAAATAGGGGAGTGGATGCTCTACCACTCAATCACTTGTCCACAGTTTTTGCACCAACAGCGTGCACATAAAATAAAATAAAATGAAAAACAATACTGGCAAACAATTATGTTGAACAACAATGGGGAACATTTAAATAGCTGTTCAACAGAATGCAGGAAAGAACAAACCAAACAATGGTTAGACTCCTGGATCAATAAAGACATAAGAGAACTGTTGAGGGTTAGGAAAGAGATATACATTATGTATATATGCAGCAGAGGAGTGCATAAGAGAAAATACAAAGATATTAGGATGAGAGTAAAAAAAAACAATGAGGAAGGCAAAGGAGAAGTATGAATTTAAATTACTTAGTAACATAAAACAAAATAGCAAAATACCTTAAGGCACATCAATAAAGAGAGGAAGGCTGGGATGGGACTAGGACAGGATAATACCAACAGGGAATGATAGAAAGATGGCAGCCATTAATTTGCTCAGAGAGATGGAGCAAATAGACGTGACATTGAATTATAAGATGACTAATGAGATGAATGAATTTAAAATAAAAAAGGGGATGTATTGCATGAACTAATGAACCTCAAATGCGATAAAGCTCCTGGTCTGGATGAGTTGCATCCAAGCATTTTAAAAGAATCTAAGGAAGCAGTAACAGAGACGTTGCTACACGTATTTAATAATTCATTAGAAAAAAGAATAGTACCAAAGTGGATAGCTAATGCAATTCCTATGTTTAAGAAAGGGGACGGAATGTGTCCAGGGAATTATAGAACTGTCAGCTTAACATTGGTGGTAGGAAAAATAATGGAACCCTTACTGAAGGAGGTAATAGAAGAACATCTAGAAATGAGAAATATAACAAATAGTCAGCATGGATTTCAGAAGGCAAAATGTTTTTTTTATTCATTCAAGGGATGTGGGCGTTGCCGGCTAGGAGAGCATTTATTGCCCATCCCTAATTGCCCTTGAGAAGGTGGCGGTGAGCTGCCTTCTTGAACTGCTGCAGTCCATGTGGTATAGGTACATTCACAGTGCTATTGGGGAGGAAGTTCCAAGATTTTGACCCAGCAACGGTGAAGGAATGGTGATATATTTCCAAGTCAGGATGGTGAGTGGCTTGGAGAGGGAACTTCCAGGTGGTGGAAGTCTCCCATGGGGAGAATTTTCCCCCTGTTGCGGGGATTGTGCTGGGGCGGGCAGGGGTGGATGCGGACCCGATCGGTGCCGCGCCACCATTTTACATGGGCGGGCCAATTAAGGCTGGCCCAGCGTGACATGCGCCCGGAAGCGCTGAGCGGAGCGGGGGTTGGGGGGGGTGGGGTTCCCTGTATTGGGGCCTGTGCTCTTTTGCGCATGCATGCGAAAGAGCACAGAAATTTCCCTGAGATTAGTTTAAGTTCCCAAAATTTTAATAAAGAAGAGAAAAATTTTTAAGACATGTCCCTTCATGTGACAGTGTCACATGAGCTGGGACATGTCAATGAATTTTTATAAAAATTTTTATTCAATCTATAAACACTTCATGAAACCTCATCCCGCCGGTGGATGAGGTTCCATGCAAAATGTGAAGGCTGCCTGGGCTCTTCGCCTGCCCGCCAACCTTAAGATTGGACGGGCAGATCAGTTTATTAGTTTAATTGATATTTAAGTGGCCTTAATAGGCCTTTGACAGCTTGGCGGGTGCGCAGCCGACTCGGCTGTGTGTCTGCCGAACTGAAAATCTAAATGACCCGTGGTGACATCGGGATGCCCGCCCGACGTCACCCCGCATCATTTGACCCATCGGCGAGCGGGCCACGCCCCCCACCCCCACTTGCGGAGCCGAAGATTCAGACCCATGTGTCTGCTGTGCTTGTCCTTCTAGATAGCAGTGGTCATGGGTTTAGGAGGTGCTGTCTAAGGAGCCTTGATAAGTTCCTGCAGTGCATCTTGTAGATGGTGCACACTGCTGCTGTTGTGTGTCAATGGTGGAGTGAGTAAATGTTTGTGGATGAGATGCCAATCAAGCGAGCTGCTTTGTCCTGGATGGCGTCAACTTTCTTGAGAGCTGTTAGAGCTACACCGATCCCGGAAAGTGGAGAATATTCCATCACAGTCCTGACTGGTGCCTTGTAGATGGTGGACAGGCTTTGGGGAGTAAGGAGGTGAGTTACTCGCCGCAAGATTCCTAGCCTCTGACCTGCTCTTGCAGCCAAGGTGTTTGTATGGCTGGTCCAGTTCAGTTTCTGGTCAATGATAACCCCCAGGATGTTAATATTGGGGGGATTCAGTGATAGTAATGCCATTGAATGTCAAGGGCCAACGGTTATATTCTCTCTCGTTAGAGGTGGTCAATCCCTGGTGCTTGTGTGGCACGAATGTTACTTGCCACTTCTCAGCCCAAGCCTGGGTATTGTCCAGGTCTTGGCTGCATTGGGATACGGACTGCTTCAGTATCTGAGAAGTCAAAAATGGTGCTGAATATTGTGCGATCATCAGCAAACATCCCCACTTCTGACCTTATGATGGAAGGAAAGTTATTGATGAAGCAGCTGAAGATGGTTGGACCTAGGACACTACCCTGAGCAACTCTTGCAGTGATGTCCTGAGACTGGGATGATTGACCTCCAACAACCACAATTATCTTCCTTTGTGCTAGGTGTGACTCCAACCAGCAGAGAGTTTTTGAGTTTTCTCTCTGATTCCCATTGACTCTAGTTTTGCTCGGGTTCCTTGATGCCACACACTGTCAAATGCCACCTTGATGTCAAGGGCAGTCACTCTCACCTCACCTCTAGAGTTCAGCTCTTTTGTCCATGTTTGAACCAAGGCTGTAATGAGCTCAGGAGCTGAGTGGCCCTGGTGGAACCCAAACTGTAAGCAGGTTTTTGCTAAGCAAGTGCTGCTTGATAACACTGTTGATGACCCCTTCCATTACTTTACTGATGATTGAGAGTAGACTGATGGGGCGGTAACTGGCCGGGTTGGATTTGTTCTGCTTTTTGTGGACAGGACATACCTGGGCAATTTTCCACATTGCTGGGTAGATGCCAGTGTTGTAGCAGTACTGGAACAAATTGACTAGGGGTGTGGCATGTTCCGGTGCACAAGTTTTATTTGCCGGAATATTGTCAGGACCCATACCCTTTGCAATATCCATTGCTTTAAGCCGTTTTTTGATATCACATGAAGTTAATTGAATTGGCTGAAGACTGGCATCTGTGATGCTGGGGACCTCCAGAGGAGGCCGAGATGGATCATCCACTCGGCACTTGTGGCTGAAGATTGTTACAAATGCTTCAGCCTTATCTGTTGCACTGTTGTGTTGGACTCCTCCATCATTGAGGATGAGGTTATTTGTGGAGCCTCCTCCTCCAGTGAGTTGTTTAATTGTCCATCACCATTCATGACTCAATGTGGCAGGACTGCAGAGCTTAGACCTGATCTGTTGGTTGTGGACTTGCTTAGCTCTGTCTATCACTTGCTGCTTATGCTGTTTGGCATGCAAGTAGTCCTGTGATGTAGCTTCACCAGGTTGACACCTCATTTTTAGGTATGCCTGGTGCTGCTCCTGGCATGCCCTCCTGCACTCTTCATTGAACCAGGGTTGATCCTCTGGCTCGGTGGTAATGATAGAGTGGGGGATACGCTGGGCCATGAGGTTACAGATTGTGGTTGAGTACAATTCTGGTTCTGCTGATGATGGCCCACAGCGCCTCATGGTTGCCCAGTCTTGAGTTGCTAGATCTGTTCAAAATCTATCCCATTTTTAGCATGGTGGTAGTGCCACACAACATGATGGAGGGTATCCTCAATGTGAAGACGGGATAAGGTTCCCATCAATTGGCTAATGAATATGGTTAGATAATGTGGAGTCAGGGGACAATCGGCAGAATGGATTGCTTGCTGGCTTCAAGACAGAAGAAAAGGGAGGTCACTTATTACTTGGAAGGTGCGAGCCTAGGTGGGGTAGAGGATAAAGGGGTCTCACAGTACAAATACGCCAATCACTAAAAGTCCCATCATTAAAAAAAGCCAAGCACTCGGCTTTGTTTCTAGAGGAATAGAACTGAAAAGTAGGGAAGTTATGCTAAACTTGTATTGAAACTTGGTTAGACTATATTTAGAGTACTATGTGCAGTTCTGGTCACCATATTATAAAAAGGATGTTGAGGCAGTGGAGTGAGTGCAGAGATTTATACAGATAATAACAGCAATCTGTGGCTATACATATTAGGAAAGGATCGACAAGTTGGGTCTCTCCTCTTGAAAAAAGAAGGCTGGCCTAATAGAAGTCTTTAAAATTATGAAAAGTTTTGATAGAGTGGATACAGAGAGAATGAGGAACTTAACTAAAGGCCATCAACATAAAATAGTCACTAAGAAATCCAATAGGGAATTCAGAAGAAACGTCTTTACTTGAAGATTGGTGAGAATGTGGAACCTGCTACCACAGGAAGTGATTGAAGTAAATAGCATAGATGTATTTAAGAGGAAGTTAGACAAGAATTTGAGGGAGAAGGGAATAGGGGGTTGAAGAAAGTTGGGAGGAGGGTCGAGTAGAGTATAAATGTCAGCATGGACTGATTGGGATGAATGGTATGTTTCTGTCCTGCATTTCCTATGTAACCCTATGTAATCTTTTCACTTCTTTTAGTCCTTATATCTCTCCACTCTCCTCCCTCCCCAACTGAGCTTGTCTAAAGCTCAGAAACATGTGATCTTAATGTTGAAGTTTGATAAAGCTGAAGTTTAATCTGATATACAGGCACTCAACTTGAAGTGGTGCTCTTAAAAGAAGATCCAGCAAATGAGTAGAGTATGTGTAACACAATAATAATATTCATAGTCCCTTGGATCAAAATGACAGTCAATTGTATTACACTGCTGTCATTATGGAATAATGATTTGATGGATTGGCATAAAATTATGTTTTTAATCAGTAAAACAACAATGAAAAATGTGGTTGCAATATAAAATATATTCTAAAACACACTTGTGTTGATCTGTTAAATGGTATAAGAGTATTTTAAACCCTGCTTTTACTGATTCCTCAAAGCTCAGAACTGAACATGAAAAACACTTGGGATTGAATTGTCGGGGCCCCCTTTTTTTAATTCATTGACGGGATGTGGGCTTCACTGGCTGGGCCAGCATTTATTTCCCATCCCTAGTTGCCCTTGAGGAGGTGGTGGTGAGCTGCCTTCTTGAACCATTGCAGTAGATGTGGTGTACGTACACCCACAGTGCTGTTAGGAAGGGAGTTCCAGGATTTTAACTCAGCGACAGTGAAGGAAGGGCGATATATTTCCAAGTCAGGATGGTTAGTGATTTGGAGGACAACTTCCAGGTGGTGGTGTTCCCATCTATCTGCTGCCCTTGTCCTTCTAGGTGGTAGTGGTCGTGGGTTTGGAAGGTGCTGCCTAAGGAGCCTTGGTGAATTCCTGCAGTGCGTCTTGTAGATGATACACACTGCTGCTACTGTGTGTGGGTGGTGGAGGGAATGAATGTTTGTGTATGTGGTGCCAATCAAGCGGACTGCTTTGTCTTGGATGGTGTCCAGCTTCTTCAGTGTTGTAGGAGCTGCACTCACCAGGCAAGTGGGGAGTATTCCATCACACTCCTGACTGGTGCCTTGTAGTTGGTGGACAGGCTTTGGGGAGTCAGGAGGTGAGTTACTTGTCGCACGATTCCTAGCCTCTGACCTGCTCTTGTAGACACAGTATTTACATGTTCAGTTTATGGTCGATGGTAACGCCCAGGATGTTGATATTGGGGGATTCAGTGATGGTAATGCCATTAAATGTCAAGGGGCGATGGTTGAATTCTCTCTTGTTGGAGATGTACATTGCCTGACACTTGTGTGGCGCGCATGTTACTTGCCACTTGCCAGCCCAAGCCTGGATGCTGTCCAGGTCTTGCTGCATTTGGACATGGACTGCTTCAGTATCTGAGGAGTCGCGAATGGTGCTGAACATTGTGCAATCATCAGCGAATACCTCCATTTCTGACCTTATGATGGGAGGAAGGTCAGTGATGAAGCAGCTGAAGATGGTTGGGCCAAGGACACTACCCTGAGGAACTCCTGCAGTGATGCCCTGGAGCTGAGATGACTGAGATGGCTCCAACAACCACAACCATCTTCCTTTGTGCTAGGTATGATTCCAACTAGCGGTGAGTTTTCACCCTGATTCCCATTGACTCCAGTTTTGCTAGAGCTCCTTGATGCCACACTCAGTTAAATGCTGTCTTGATGTCAAGGGCAGTCACTCTCACCTCATCTCGGGAATTCAGCTCTTTCGTCCATGTTTGAACAAGGTTGTAATAAGGTCAGGAGCTGAGTGGCCCTGGTGGAACCCAAACTGGGCATCAGTGAGCTGGTTATTGCTAAGCAAGTGCCGCTTGATAGCACTGTTGATGACCCCTTCCATTACTTTACTGATGATCAAGAATAGACTGATGGGGCGGTAATTGGCTGGGTTGGATTTGTTCTGATTTTTGTGTACAGGACACACCTGGGCAATTTTCCACATAGCCGGGTAGATGCCAGTGTTGCAGCTGTACTGGAACAGCTTGGCTAGGGGCGCAGCAAGTTCTGGAGCACGTGTCTTCAGTAATATTGCTGGAGTGTTGTCAGGGCCCATAGCCTTTGCAGTTTCCAGTGCCTTCAGCCATTTCTTGATATCACGTGAGTGAATTGAATTGGCTGAAGACTGGCAACTGTGATGCTGGGGTCCTCCGGAGGAGGCCAAGGTGGATCATCCACTTGGCACTTCTGGCTGAAGATTATTGCGAATGCTTCAGCCTTATCTTTTGCACTGCTGTGCTGGGCTCCTCCATCATTGAGGATAGGGATATTTGTAGAGACTCCTCCTCCAGTGAATGGTTTCATTGTCCACCACCATTCACAACTGGATGTGACAGGACTGCAGAACTTAGAACTGATCCGCTGGTTGTGGGATTGCTTAGCTCTGTCTATCACTTGCTGCTTATGATGTTTGGCATGCAAGTAGTCCTGTTTTATAGCTTCACCAGGTTGACACCTCATTTTTAGATATGCCTGGTGCTGCTCCTGGCATGCACTCTTGCACTCTTCATTGATCCCCTGGCTTGATGGTAATGATAGAGTGGGGGATATGCCAGGCCATGAGGTTACAGATTGTGTTTGGGTACAATTCTGCTGCTGCTGATGGCCCACAGTGCCTCATGAATGCCCAGTCTTGAGTTGCTAGATCTGTTCGAAATCTATCCCATTCAGCATGCTGTAATGCCACACAACACGATGGAGGGTATCCTCAATGTGAAGGCGGGATTTCGTCTCCACAATGACTGTGCGCTGGTCACTCCTACCGATGCTGTCATGGACAGATGCATCTGCGGCAGGCAGGCTGGTGAGGATGAGGTCAAGTATGTTTTTCCCTCTTGTTGATTCCCTCACCAGACCCGGTCTGGCAGCTATGTCATTTAGGACTCGGCCAGCACTGGTGCTACTGCTAGTGGTGATGGACATTGAAGTCACCGACCCAGAGAACATTCTGTACCCTTTCCATCCTCAGTGCTCCCTCCAAGTGATGTTCAACATGGAGGAGCACTGCATTGATTCATCAGCTGAGAGAGGGCAGTACATGGTAATTAGCAGGAGGTTTCCTTGTCCATGTTTGACCTGATGCCATGAGGCCCAGAGTCAATGTTGAGGACTCCCAGGGCAGCTCCCTCCCGACTGTATACCACGGTACTGGGTCTGTCCTGCTGGTGGGACAGGATATACCCTGGGATGGTGATGGTGGAGTTTCGGACATTATCTGTAAGGAATGATTCTGTGAGTATGACTATGTCAGGCTGTTGCTTGACTAGTCGGTGAGACAACTCTCAGCAATTTTGGCACTAGCCCCCAGATGTTAGTAAGGAGGGCTTTGCAGGGTCGACAGGGCTGCGATTGCGATTGCCATTGTCGTTTCCAGGTGGTCTGTCCGGTTTCATTCCTTTTTTGTGTCTTTGTAGCAGTTTGTTACAACTGAGTGGATTGCTAGGCCATTTCAGAGGGCAGTTAAGAGTCAACCACATTGCTGAGGGTCTGGATTCACACGTGTGCCAGACCAGGTAAGAACGACAGATTTCCTTCCCTAAAGCATTAGTGAACCAGGTTGGTTTTTACAACAATCAGCAATGGTTTCATGGTCAGCATTGGACTTTTAATTCCAGATTTTTATTGAATTCAAATTCCACCATCTACTGTGGCTGGATTCGAACCCAGGTCCCCAGAGTATTACCCTGGGTCTCTGGATTACTAGTCCAACGACAATACCGCTACACCATCGCTGCCCCATGAAGGCAGGAGTGGATGCAGGAGGGCCCCAAAAACATTGGTGCTGAGTGGCGTGTCAGTTGCAGGATGACATTCCAAAGACTGGACATTTTGGCTGAGTTGAGGTTAGGAGGTCGACTGGGATTTTCCAATTGGCTTCCAGTTTCTTGACAGGATGGGGTAGATCAACTGGGGTAGGCTGGGGTGCCAGTGCAACTGGCAGGCCAACTGGCTTTGGCTGCCTGCCTGGGTGGGAGTACAACCCAAGACCACCCTTTAGAGGGGCTCTACCTGCCACAGTGGTGGCCCGGTTGCTTTTTCTGTGTTTTAATTTAATTTTTAAAAATGTGGCTCAGAGAGCACCTTCTTGTTGATGCACCCTCCCAATTATTTACCTGGGTGCTCCTCTGAAGCGGGAAGGCCCCTGATTCCTCCCTTAACTGGACAGAAAACCCATTGCCAAGTCAATTAAGAGTTTACTCACTTGAACATCGCAAGCAGTTCCACGCTCTTCTCATGCCCCAACTCTGTGGTGAAAATTTATCTCCTGGTTTCTTTCTCATTTCTCAGGCT
Organism: Cetorhinus maximus; assembly: GCF_964194155.1. Taxonomy (NCBI): domain Eukaryota; kingdom Metazoa; phylum Chordata; class Chondrichthyes; order Lamniformes; family Cetorhinidae; genus Cetorhinus; species Cetorhinus maximus. The sequence continues at coordinate 53,685,309 of NC_135894.1, forward strand.
GGAATTTTTAATAATTGTTTCACAGGCCCCACACTCCCAAAAAAGTTTAACAGTTTCCAAATCCATGTGTAATCTCACTTGTTAAACCCTGTGCCCAGTCACTTAAACTCCAGGGATCACACTACAACTCTGCTAGTCTCTGTTGTGGTCTTGATTTTCATGGGGAGGCAGGCAGGGGCTGAAATCGGCTCAGTAACTGGGCAAGGCCAGGGATGTGCAGGCCCTTCTAATCTTATGGGTAAGGCCTCAATTGTATTTTGTAATGCCTCTTCCTCCTGACTGCATGGCAGCTGGCCAAAGAGACAGGCTGGCCATACAGGAGGACAGGCGGGGAGTAGGCCTGTGATTGGGATGGCTGGGGGGTGATGGCCCAAAATAGGAAGGGCTGGTTAGGGGTAGGGGGAGGGAGGGGAGGCTGCAGGTCAAGGCTGGGCAAGGGAGCTGTGAACCTGGGCTGGGTAGGCCGAAGGCACTCTAGGGGATACAGGAGCATTTCTGTTCCTCCTGCTACACAACAGGTGCTGAAAGAGTCACTTATTGTCTCATCTCTGGCTGAACAACACTCACAGTCACAGGCTTACCTGCAAGAACAAAATCATTTAGTCTGCCTGCTGGCTTATTCCCTAACATGTGCTACCTTCAACACCACCCCACTCCCTCAGGTCAGGTGACCCCATATATATAACAGCACGTACCTTACAGTATCTTATCCGAGTACTGATACGTATCTAATACTCAAGCCCACATACACAATCAGCTATCATCCCGACACTTACCTTGAGTAACTGGCAGTTCCTGCTTCAGATCACCTGCCAGGATTCCGACAGCTTGGGCATCGCTTCATTAAAGTTGTGGTGCTCATGACATCATCAGATTTTAGCTGTGACTTTTGCACGTTAATTAGGGCCCCGTCTGCCTTTTGTGGGAGCTTCATGCCCTCATTCTTGGCCTGCATTCTGCTTTTTAAAGTTCAAAGGGGTGAGAATGGTGTCAGGATGCCTGATCCTGATATTTTAATGACCACCCATTCCACCAAGGTCCATCTCACCCCCAGCTTTGGGAGGGAGAGTGTGGGGTTAACATTGAGCCCTAGCGCTTCCGGGCTTTGTTTGTGATATTAGTGATAAGAATTCTTTGATTCTTTATAACTAATATCCCCAAATCAGAAGACGCAGAAATTCAGTGGAAAATATGGATTTTGAAGGTTAGCCTTATGGGTTTTTGCCTTGCCACTGGGAGCCTTGCGAAGTTGAGGCTGGGAACAGATATTAGGAATTTGGAACAAAAACAAAAAATGCTGGAAAAACTCAGCAGGCCTGACAGCATCTGTGCAGAGAAAGGCAGAGTTAACGTTAACTCTGCACAGATGCTGTCAGACCTGCTGTGTTTTTCCAGCATTTTTTATTTTTGTTTCAGATTTCCAGCATCTGCAGTATTTTGCCTTCATCTTAGGAATTTGGATGCCAGTTCTCTATGACTTTCTGTCACCAGAGTACATGCCTGATTTTCCACTAATAGATATCCTTGTGAGGGAGGCTCCCTGCAGGGAGTGCAAACTCATAAACAATACCCTTATGGTGTTCAGTCTATCTTTCAGAAATGTCTGAACACTGTAATCAAAAACTGGACTGACCACACAGCACAGGATGGATCCTTACTTCTGTCTCTCAGTTATCTATCCTGCCAACTACACTTAAAACCACTAAGCTTAAAACAGTAGAAAGCAACCAGCAAGAGGTGAAATATTAGGAGGCATTAATTAACCCAAACAGGTGGGATAAACTTTTCTCATAGATGGAAGAGATTGAAGGTTCCATAGCTTTTTGAAAGGTGTGCTTAGTGTACATGATGAGAAACATGCCCGAAATTATGAAGCTGATCTCACCTACAATTCCTGCCTTTTAGTTTATTTCTATTTTACATTTATGTCATGATTTGATTCACATGAGTTTATGAAAAAAACCTTAAAAATTTGACATATAATTCAAATTCATTTGGATAATCAGGCCATAGGAAATCACTCATGAAATTATAATATATATTATGTAGAAAAATAATTTGCTGATATTTTTCATTTTAGATGTCAAAGCAATAAAATGAAAATGTAACCTTTAATTAAATACATAATTTCATACATTCTAGACAGTAAAATTGTAATTTATTAGCCTCCTTTTGTAAGTTATGAGCGTGCAAAAAACACAAGGCATCTCCCAGTGGCACTGTTAATCTATGGTAATTAACAGTCATTAAATGTATGTGTTAGGAAGATTAATAAAAGTGTGAACTAGATAATTACACTCATTGTTCAGTCTTGTATTCATTAAGAACAGTGGCGAGGATTTAAATTACTCCTTTTAATATTAGAAGTATATTAACACAATCAAATGAATTATTAATGCCGCAAGAACTCACTTCGTCAAAAATTTTATTTAATGATATTTGATTAGAGTGGAACACATATTTTTGCCAGCAGGATGGAAAGTTATATAAGTTATATGCACAAAATCAGGTAAATATCTAGTCAGAATGTAAATTATTTCCCCAGCTCCTTTACCAGGTGGCCTGGTGTCAACTCTGACCTCCACGGCTGCATGCATAAATTAAATGGTGCAGTGCTGCTGGCCTGCACAGGCAATACGATCTATCTAAAGAGATTTATTTTATCCAGACACCGCCATAGCCACCACTGCCCCAACAGTCATATACGCTTTGCCCCTAGACACTAAGGCTGCTGTCAACTCAACAGTTTAGTCAGGCCAGCAATGGAACTTTTTATTTTGCTCGCTGGTTTGTGTATCATGGTTTTAGCAATTGGTGAACGCATGGTGACTAGCAACAAACTTGTCAATCGCAAGGTAAAATAACTCTGCATAGATGATTGCAGTTTTTTTCCCACTGTATTTCAGTGCTGTACAACTGCTGGACCATATAAATAGGGATGATTACACAACACTGGGAATCTCATGGCAATATCGCAGAACTCCTTCTTAATAGGCAAGCAGGAGACCAAAAGTTTAGCACTGCTGCCCCAGTCAGAATATCAGCTGTTCTTAGTTAAGTGAATCCATGAGTGAGCGAGAAATTTGATTCTTGCCTGAAATGGGTGCAAAGTCAGCTTAGAGGGCATACCGCATGCCCAAGGCCAGCATGAGACAGACAAAACTATGTTCAGGTTTGCACAGCATGTATTGGATGGCAAGCATGCTGAGCTAACTGGCAGTCTAGGATTTGGTGGTAGAATCAGGGTTGGGGGTGGGGGGAGGGGGGGGGCCCTCAAATGTGTGGGCAACAGGCCAGAGCTTCTTTTTGTGGGGCCGAGACTAATCACATAGATTTGACTCTATTAAAAAATGCAGTTTGACAGTCCAATGCCTGCTCCTCCTGCGCCTCCTCGCAGAAAGAATGAAGCTTTTCCTGTGGTGTTTTTTGAGCAATCTTAAGCAATCCCTTTAAAAAAACATCTAGTTAGGCCGTTCACCATGTAGTACAAAGTGCAGGAGCTTGTGCTCTGCAAACTGCAGCCATGTATACCTGAACATTGCAATGGGCTTTCTACAACTGACATTAGACCCTGATTTGCACTTTCAAGCAGCCGAAACCTGTTTCAGTCAGGCGAGCTGCGCATCTCAAAATTTAACTCTGGGGCTTTGGGCATCAATGGAGAATCTGAGGCTCCCCTGACCCCCCTGCAGTTTTCAGCTCCTAGCTGCCTGTTCTTCAGAGAGAAAACAGATGTGCATTCAAGATTGGTTCTATGAGACTAATCAAATAGATTTGATTCTATTAAGAAATGCAGTTTGAAAGTTCAAATAACACAATTGGCATTGGTGAAGTTATTTCATAATGTTAAGGAATATGAAAGATATTGTAAACAATGAAGATAAATCAACATCACTAAAAAAAAAGATTATCTGCTCAGCTAACATAAAAGGGAATCCCAAAGTCTTCCATAGGTATATAAATAGTATCGTGGTGACAGAAAGAGGAGTGGGGCTGATTAGGAACCAAAAAAGAGATTTATGTGTGGAGGTAGGGGGAATAGCTTAGGTATTAAATGTATACTTTCCACATTTACCAAGGTTTTTACCAAGGAAGACAATGCTACCCAGGCCACAGTGAAAGAGGAGGTAATTAATAGAAGGATTTAAAATTGAGAAGGAGGAGTCATTGGATAGGCTGTCTGTATTTAAAGTGGATAAGCCACCAGGGCCAGGTGCGATGCATCCAAGGATATCGAGGGGCGTGAGAGTGGAAATTGCACAGGCACTGGCCATAATTTTCCAGTCTTCCTTAGACTCAGGGTGATGCCAGAGGACTAGAGAATTGCAAATGTTACACCCTTGTCCAAAAAAGGTGTAACAATAAGCCCAGAAACTACAGGCCAGTTGGCTTAACTTCAGTGGTGGAGAAACTTTTTAAAAATTCATTCATGGGATGTGGGAGTCACTGGCTAGGCCAGCATTTATTGCCCAACCTGAATTGCCCTTGTTCAGAGGGCATTTAAGAGTCAACCACATTGCTGTGGGTCTGGAGTCACATGTAGGCAGACCAAGTATGGACAGCAGATTTCCTTCCCTAAAGGATATTAGGGAACCAGATGGAATTTTACAACAATGGTTCTGTGGTCATCATCAGGCTTTTAATTCCAGATTTATATTGAATTCAAATTTCACCATCTGCAAAGGCGGGGATCAAACCCAGGTCCTGAGAGCACCACCCTGGGTCTCTGGGATAACTAGTGCAATACAATACCACCACGCCATTGCCTCCCCACTTCTAGAAGCACTAATTTGAGACAAAATTAATAGTCACATGGACAAATGTGGGTTAACTAATGAAATCGAGCATGAATTTTTGAAGAGAAAATTGTTATTAACTAACTCGCTGGAGTTTTTAGAAGAGGTAACTAAGTGGGTGGATGAGGGTAATGCTATTGATGTGGTGTACATGGACTTCCGAAAGGTATTTGATACAGTGCCGCACCACAGACTTGTGAGCAAAGTTATAGCTCATGGAATAAAAGGGAAAGTAGCAACATGGATATGAAATTGGCTGAGTGACAGGAAACAGAGAATAGTGTTTTGGATATATTTTGGGCTGGATGAAGGTTTATAGTGGAGATCCCCAGGGATCAGTGTTCAGACCCTTGCTCTTCCTGATATATATTAATGACTTAGACCTTGGTGTACAGGGCACAATTTCAGAATTTGCAGATGATATGAAACTTTGAAGCATTGTGAACAGTGAGGAAGATAGTGTAGAACTTCAAAAGGATTTGAACAAGTTGGTGGAATGGACAGACAAGTGGCAGATGAAGTTCAATGTGGAAAATTGTGGATAGGAAGAAATTTGGTGGGAAGAACATGGAGAGACAACATAAAACAAAGGATCCAGCCCTGAAGGGGGTGCAGGAGTATAGGAACCTGGGTGTATAGGTACAGAAGTCATTGAAGGTGGCAGGGCAAGTTGAGAGAGCACTGCATAAAGCATACAGTATCCTTAGCTACACTAATTGGGATACAGAGTACAAAAGCAAAAAGGTTATGTTGAACTTGTATAAGACACTAGTTTGGCTTCAGCTGGAGTATTGAGTCCAGTTCTGGGTGCCATACTTTAGGAAAGATGTGAAGGCATTGGAGAGAGTGCAGAATAGATTCACAAGAATGGTTCCAGGGATGAGAACTTCAGTAATGAAGATAGATTGGAGAAGATAGGATGGTTTTCCTTGGAGAAGAGAAGGCTGAGAGGAGATTTAACAGAGGTATTCAAATCATGAGGAGTCTGGACAGAGTATATGGGGAGAAACTGTTCCCACTTGTGAAAGGACCGAGAACAAAAGCGCACAGATTTAAAATAATTGGCAAAAGATGCAAAAGCGATATGAGGAAAAACTTGTTAATGCAGTGAATGGTTGGGGTCTGGAATGTTCTGCCTGAGAGTGTGGTGGAGACTGGTTCAATCGAGGCAATTAAAAGGGAATTAGACTGTTATCTGAAAAGGAAGAATGTGCAGGGTTATAGGGAGAAGAGAATGGCACTAGGTGAATTGTTCATTCGGAGAGCCAGTGCAGATACAATGGGCCGAATGGCCTCATTCTGCACTTTAACAATTCTGTTATTCTGTGATTTATCTCATGGCTTTCATGGGAGCTTGCTGTGTCCAAATTGGCCTCCACATTTCCCTGCTTTATAATAAGTATTTTATTGAGTGTAAAATGCTTTGGGACATCCTGAGGTTGTAAAAGGTGCTTTATAATTGCAAGTTCATTTTAAATATATAGGAAAGAAAGGTGAAAATTTGTAACAAATAAAGAACAATGTAAGGCATAAATAAGAGCTGTGGAAAAAGAAGAACGAGCAAGGCCAACATTTATTGCCCATCCCTAATCACGCTTGAGAAGGTGGTGGTGAACTGCCTTCTTGAACCACTGAAGTCCATGTGGTATAGGTACACTCACAGTGCTGTTAGGAAGCAAATCACAGGATTTAGACCCAGCGACAGTGATGGAATGGCGATAGAGTTCCAAGTCAGGATGGTGTGTGACTTGGAAGGGCAACTGCAGGTGGTGGTGGTGTTCCCACAAATCTGCTGTCTTTGTCCTTCCAGGTGGTAAAGGCTACGGGTTTGGGAGGTGCTGTTGGTGGAGCCTTGGTGAGTTGCCACAGTGCATCTTGTAGATGGTACATATCTTATTTATTACATTGTTAAGATTTAATGGTAATTACATTCTTAAAATTTAATGGCAATTACATTGTTAAGCAAATTATGGGTATTTGTACGCCTATAAATGGGGATAGCTGGGACACTGGTGTGTGGCAGTATTGTTGACTGTGAACTAAGTCAATAATCTCTCTCCAGCAAAGAAAGCTGTTGAGTCTTAAGTTTTAACTTCACCAGCCGGTGTGGAGCCAGTTAACATTGGTGGCAGAGGATGGTTGACCTAAAGGTTGTCCTAAAGAAGATTGGAAACTAAGATACCTTTTCAGACAGAAGATTATTATTTGAGTTACTCTTGAGAAGAATGGCTGAAGCAAAGTGTAAAATATGATTTCCCACTATTATTCTGTGAAGCTGACCCTTATGATCAATGGAAGAATGAACTGAATATATGAACATGGGTTACATCCTTACAAAATGAAAAACAAGGTATGGCTTTGGCACTTTCACTTCCCACCAGAAAGTATTTTCAGAGTTAGAGACTCATCATTTGGACATTGAGGAAGTTTTGGATAATTCTTAAAATTTATGGACAAAATTTATAAGAAAGATGACCTGTTAAGTGCATATGAGGCATGGTCAGACTTTGATAAATTTCTCCCTATTCATAGAAGACCCCTGGTCTTGTCTGGAGTTAGATTCTCAGGAAGAGATATGCTTTTGGAACAGATGTCTGAAACTTAAAAAAAAATTCTGGGGAAACATTCATTTCCAGCCACTTTCCTGACACCAATGGAACATTCAGCATTCACACAAAAGATGGAAGATTCAATGCTGGCAGTATTTTGAGATCGTTTAGATATTGGGCGCAAGCATCAATATGCAAGAAGAGCCACAAACAAAAGAAATGAGGATAGATGCCCTTCTTTGGTAGCTCTAACAGGTGACAGGAATTGGGTAACTATGGCAGGAGAATGAACCCCAGAAACAAGCAAGGAATGGCGGCAGGTGCTTCAGATATGACTCAAAATGTCATTATGTGATGAATTGTCGAAAATGGAACAACAGGATTTTTGAAATTACACATGTCAAGGAAGGATTGATAGGGGAAGCTGATGATACTGATCAGTCAGAGGGAATTGTACTGAAGCTTTAGTCTAGTGATGGGTGTTCTAGTGGCAGACTTCATTCAATTGTGCTGTATTAGACATGTCCACAGTATATGGAGTGGACTGGTTAAAGTGCTATCTGGATTCTCTAAATAATGAAGAGTGAAGTAACAGTAAGGAATATGGAAGTTCTGCTTACTTTAGGTTTGGTGATGATAACACGTTAAAATCACTGAAGAGAGTAGTGATTTTGTGTAAAATACCTGGAGTAAACCATCTTGTCAGCACAGATGTAGTATCCACTGAAATATCTTTACTATTGAGCAAGCTGCCCATGAAAATGTCTCAAATGAAATTAGATATGGAACATGAAAAGGCAATTGCTTTTGGGGTATCTGTAGATTTAGAGTTTACGCAATCAGGGCATTATTGTATCTGCTTAACAAGACCTAACATTTCAAATCGCGATGTTAAAGACATGTTGAAATCATTTTCAGGGGTTTAAAGGAAATATGGCAAATTGTTTTAAAACTACATTGACAGTATGCCCACCCATCTTACCATAGGTTAAAAATTCTACTAAAAGATGCAGGGGTAATGGATGATGAATATGCTAAATTTATAGGCCAGGATTTTGCTCTCGTTGGGCGCGCTTGGCAGGGGTGAGCAGGAGCGGATGCGAAAGCGACCGTTTCCCACGATTGGGTCCCAACCGTGATTTCATGGTGGCGGGCCAATTAAGACCTTGCATGAAATGGGCATTGCAGTGCTCAGCGCTGCCTGGGTCAGGGGTGGAGGAAGGCGAGCGCGCAAGTTCACACATGCGCACGAGTGCGGGCAATGAAAGCTCCCTGAGGCACAGAGCTGCCTCCGGGAGCTGAAGATTTAAAAAGTCAAAAATAAAGAATTTTGAAATGTTAAAAAACATGTCTCCTCATGTGACCAGGGACATGCAATGAATAAAATGTTAAAATTTTTATTTAATTTTTAATTGCTGTTGGATAGGAAATGGACTGGGAGCACTGGCTAAATTCCAACTGACAGTGGGGAGGAATTTGCCAACAATGGCTTTAAAAGTATGTGTGAAAATATGAACATCATAGTGATGAATGCAGTGTGGAAAGTTCCTTTAGAAATCACACAGGTAATTGAATAGATACTTCACAAAATCTGAGCTCACCAACCGAGCTGTAAGCTGACATCTGCCCTGCCATGGCAGTCCAAGCAAAGAATTCACTTCAAATGGTTGAGGGCTATAGTCGCTATCAATTAGCTTTTGGGAGAAATCCAAAAGTACCTTTGGTGATGTGGAATCATACCACAGCCTTGGAAGAGACTACAATTATTTCAAGTTTTTTTGAGCACTTGAATGCCCTGCATGCAGGGAGAAAGGCATTCATCAAGGCTGAGATTTCAGAGAAAATTTGGGGAGCCTTACGGCATCACATAAGGCCATCAGAAATGAAGTTTAATTCAGGGGACATGGTATATCGCAAAAGTGAAGGGCAGAATGAATAGAAAGGATGTGTAAAAACAGTAATTTTACAACAAGGGAATCAAACTGTTAGGGTACATTCCTCAAGGCTAATTGGCACTGATTATACATTAACAAAATCTGAACAGGGAATACTCTCCACTTGCCTGGATGAATGCAGTTCCAACCTAAGAAACTCACCAAGGCTCCTTAGACAGCGCCTTCCAAACCCACGACCACTACCATATAGAAGGACAAGGGCAACAGATACATGGGAACTCCACCACCTGGAAGTTCTCCTGCAAACCACGCACCATCCTGACTTGGAAATATATCGCTGTTCCTTCAGCGTCGCTGGGTCAAAATCCTGGAACTCCCTCCCTAACAGCACTATGGGTTTACCTACACAGCATGGACTGCAGCGGTTCAAGAAGGCAGCTCAACGCTACCTTCGTAAGGGCAACTAGGGATGGGCAATAAATGCTGGCCTAGCCAGCAACGCCCATATTCCATAAATGAGTAAAAAAAAATAGAAAGTGAAGAGGGACCATACACTTCACATATGTTGGACAATTACGAGGAGTGGATTACGGCAGATAAAGGGATGACTGAATATGAACAAAGTGATACTGAAGCTCAAGAAAAAGCTATTTATTCCAAAAAAAAGACAACTACCCAAAGCTGGCTCTAGAGTAGGCTTGAACAACCTTGTTGCATGGGGGGGGGCCACATTTCCATTTTTTTCTAATCAAGAGCTGATGAGTAGATTTCAGAAAGATACATGAATTTCAAAAAAAGTTGAGTATGAAGAAAAGAAACAACTTGCTGAGCAAAAATAAAGCAATGTCAAAACAATAAATTGATCTTTAATAAAAAGAGTAATTAACAAAAATGACCATTGGGCTGTAAGATGGTGAGTGTGTGTGTGTCCGGCCTCAGGGTATGAGAATGGGTGAGGGTGTGTGTTGGTGTGTGGGGGTGAGGGTGACTGAGAATCATGAGACTGGAAGTGAGCCAGGCACAGGCACATACTTTATCTTTCCCTCTCTCCCTCCCACACATGCTCACTCACACTCTCTCTCCTTCCCACACACACACACTCGCTCTCTCTCTTACACACACACTCACTCGCTCTCTCTCACACACACACACGCACTCTTTCTCTCTCTCTGTCATACACACACACACACACACACTCTCTCTCTCTTTCTGTCTCTCTCACACACACACACACTCCCTCCCTCTCTGTCTCCTTCCTACGTACACAATCTCTCTCTCAGACACACACAAGCACACACACTCTCTCTCTCTTTTGCACACACACACACATACACACACTCTCTCACACATACACTCTCTCACACACGTACACATACACATACTGTCTCGCACACACTGTCTCTCTCATGCACACACACACACAGTCCCTCCCTCTCTCTCACATACACACGCATTCACTCACGTGGCACCTTATCCCCCCAGACCCCACTGGAACTTTGCTCCCCCTGGCCCTGCTGCCACTTTGCCCTTCCTGGGCTCAGCCACAACTTTGCTTCTCCCAGGCTCTAGTCCCCGCTTCACCTTTGCTTCCCTGGGGCTGGTAGCCCTCAGCACACTCACTGCCACTAGTCAGCCTATCAGCAGCAAACGTGGGAAAGGTACAGCCTGTGATTGGAGGAGCAGCCTCTTGCAAAATCTTGAATTTCACTTCCCTGCATTTTGAACTAACTGGCTTGTTTTACCGGCTTTTGAACAGTGGCTCTGGGGGCCACATGGAGGGTCTTTGTGGGTCACAATGTGGCCCATGGGCCGCCTGTTGGACAAGCCTGCACTGGAGTAACATATGTGCCAGTAGGGGCCAGTGAATGGAGGGATGCCACCATTATTGAGAGAGCGGGAAAAGTCACAGGCAAATACAAACAATGGCTGAATGTGCAAGATGAGGGACAGGAGATAAGACCCATGGATTGGTAAAATGTGGTAAAGATGTGGAAGGCCAGAAAATGCAGTGTGAGTTCTGAAAGTCAACCGGAAAGTGGCCACAGCCCTCGGTAAAGATCGCCCGTTGACAATTAAAATCCTATTAAGGCCATTTAAAAGGTAATTGAAACAAATTTTTCACTTCCTTTCCAACTTTACGGTTAGTGGGCAGGCGAAAAGGCCTAGCGGGTTTTAGAAAAACCTCATCCATGAGCGGGATGAGGTTTCCAACTGTAAATAAAAATTAAATAAAAAATTTTAAAATTTAATTAGTAACATGTCCTTGCTCATGTGACAGAGTCACATTTTTAAAATCTTTATTTTTGATGTTTTAAACTGTTCATCTCCCTGAGGCAGCTCTGTGCACGAACTTGCGCTCTCGCCCTTCTCCCTCCCGACACAGGTAGCGTTACCACTCGTGTTTCATGTTGGGCGGGCCTTAATTGGCCCAACAGTGTGAAATCGCGGTTTGGCCCCAATCGTGGGCGGCGGTTAGCTTCCCGAACGCCCCTGCCCGCCCCCGCTGAGCCCACCTGACAAAGGGATCAAGATGCCAGAGTGGACTCTCCTTCTGCAGGAAAAGTGAGCTTGAAGGATATCTTAGTTCTTTTAGCAACATATTCCTGGGAGTGCAAATCAATTGACATAAAAACTGTGTTTTTGCTGGGTGAGAAATTTCAGACGTAAGTATGGGTGAAACAGCTTAAAGGAGCTGGCAATATAGAAGGGAAAGAATGGAAATTAAACAAGTGTATTTATGGGTTGAATAATGCATCAAGGCTACAGTATTTCTCAGTTAGTCCATCCTGTTGAAAACAGGTTGTATTCTGCTAAAGGCAGACCCAGCAATGTTCTATTGGTATCACAAGGAGAAACTAGCAGGCATTTTTATAATGCATGTTGATTTTCTGTGGGGAGGTTCTGCAGATTTTGAGCAACAGGTGATCAATAAAATAATGCAGATAAAATAAGGATTTTGAGGTCAGAATTCAGGCTTCAGGGGCTTTTAAATATAGAGGGCAGAATCATCTCAGATTTGCACTAAGTGAGGTAGCGGGGTGGGAAAAATTACATTTTACCCATCGGTATGCCAGCGCTATCACCTCAGCCTGAAGACAGATGGTAATGGCAGCTTCTCACACTGTATCGTCCCAATCCCGCTGCATTAATTATGCATTCCCGGGAAACATGCCGTTCCGATGGTGGGCGGGCTCTCTTTCATCCGCCACGCCATCACCTCGCTCCTTCATCACGCTGTGCGCCATATTTAAAGTGCAGCCACGCGCACACCTCTCAGTGTTTCCAGCCCACCACTGTTGCACAGAAGACATGGTTCCGAAAGGTAAAAAGACTGCAGCCCCCAGGTTTCATGACGTGTTCCTCAAGCGCTTGTTGGATGCAGTGGAGGCCCACAGTGATGTCCTCTTACCCCTGCTCTGGCTGCAGGATGGGCAGCAACATCACCAATCCAGCTTGGGAGGCGGTGGCAGCGGTGGTCAGCGCCAACATCCAGCAAAGGAGGACAGCCACCCAGTGCCACAAGAGGATGAATGATCTCCTCCATTCCCCCAAGGGTAAGTCACTCTTCTCATCACCCTCAACTCACACACTCACAAACCCATCACACATCCACAGGGCCCTCACTCACTGCCAGTTCAAGGGTCATCACCATTCACTCTTTCACACACACCATCATTGTCCTCACCCCATCCATGGGACCAGTCACCACCCACACATGCCAGCCATACTTATCATCTGGTCTGGCAGGCATCCTGATTACACTCTCTCCATCTCTATTTATGCAGGACAAGCTGGCACACAAGTGGGATAGGTCGCAAACTGTTGGAGGAATGCCTAAAATTAAGGTCCTCACGGACTTTGAAAGCAGAGCCATCCAGCTGGCCAGGGGTGATCTGGATCGTTCCTGTGCTGACAGTGAGGTCAGTGGTGCTCTATCAAGTGAGGATCCAGCTGGGCAACATCCATCAGACAACCATGCTGTGAATGATGTGTCCTTTTTCACAGGCCACTGCCATGCACTAATTATCTCTTCTTGCTTTTGCAGGCACATCTGGGAAATAGCCGAGGGAGTCCATGACCCAGCCCCTCCAGTCAAGCCCCGAAGAAACCTTTGAAGACGAGTCTGAAGGCAACCTCCTTGGAGACCTGTCACAGCGCTCACCCACACCCTCCATCAGCGCAGAGACACACACCTTGGTGAGACCTGGCTTTAGAGTAGCCTCGGGATCACAATCTGGTGAGCACAGCACACTGTCTGATCCACAGCAGGCAGCGGCAGGGACTTCCCAGGTGTCCAGCACTCAGAAGACTGCTGGAGGCCAGAAATTTACTGAGTCTGTATCAGTTGACCAGCCTCTGGACTTGGTCATACCTCAGCTGCTGGAGCTGCAAAGGCAAGCTCGGGAGCATCAGGAAGGGATGTCCGCTGTACTCTTCAGATTGCAAGGTACAATGGAGGAGTCCATCTGTCTTCAGGCTGAGGTGATAGCGCTGGCATGCTGATGCACTGAGGTCAACACTGGTAGGATGGCGGCCACAATGGAGACCTTGGTCCAGGATGTCGCTCCTGCACTGCTGCGCGGGCTGAACTCCATCGTTGATGCCATAGTTGGCCTCCAACAGTGTGTACCCGAGAGGGGTGTGGGGCAGCCCGATCTCACTCAAGCTACCCCTGCTCCTCAAGGAGTCAGCCAGAGGCCCTCAGGAACCCATAGGGAGGAGGATCAGTAGATGCACACCCCAGGGCCATCCACCCAGGTGACTCCGGGAGTGTCCAGCCCATTCAAATCCCCTCTTCCTGTGGCCTCAGCAGCTCCAGCTCCACAGGCTGAGGAGGATGCCGCTGCCACACAGCAGGACCCTGAAAGCAGGTCAGGGCCCTCTAGGTTTGGCCTGCCAAGGTCATCACAGACAGGGCGTAGCAGTCAGCAGGCTGCCTCCACCTCCGCTGCAGATGTCCGGGGAGAAACAAGACGTAGTGGCAGGGTTAGGAAAGCCAAGAAGATGTTGTTGCACAGCCTGGGCATGGGTGTTAATCACTTGTACATAATGTCCACTATTGTAAATAAACTCTCAACAATGTCTCCCTGCCTATGGCTACTTGTTCTGATGAGCGGTGTTTGGGTCACTCAGATGTGAATCCTTTCTGCACAAGACAAATGTAGGTGTCTTAGTTGAGGGCCTCTTCCCTGTGCTTTGTGCAGCTTCAGTCAAAAATCATGGTCTGGCCTCACACTCCCTGGATATATTAGTGACGCCTGCGCCTCGATGTTGCTGCTCATTGCTGCCAGAATGTAGTGTGCAGGCACCACAGAGTTCTCTCATTCTCTGTGTGCTCTCAGCACTTTTAAGGTGGGACTGGCCCCCATCTCATCATCATCTGTGACCAGTGACATTGTGCTCCTGAAGGGCCCAGGTGCTGATGGCGGAGAAATGATCAGACGCTTTTAAAGTTTCATGGCTGCATCTCCATGATATGACCTTGATCACCGAGCACAAATGAGCTGCCCTTGGCCAGACAGGAATCAGACATTCTCAGAGGCTATGTGAAGATCTATGGACTGTCCTCAATGTATGTCTTTATCATTCTCCCGCAATCGAACGACTATTAGGACCTCCGCTGCAACTCCATGACAGGAGCATTATCACAGAGGGTACGTGCACTGCCATAAGCCAGACTGAAGTCAAACATTCGCAGATGCAATGCGTAGATCTATGGTGTCTCCTCACTGCATGTCATCATCATCCCCCACAAAGCTAGCAGCTATGAGCACATCCCAAGCGCACCTGCCCCTTTGGCCAATGTGAGGACCTCATCGCCCTCATTGTTGCTTTCAAGGCCCTTCTCACCCTCACCCCCATTGACGTCCTCCCCATCAAAGTCGCCCTCCAGCTCTTCCATCTCCTCCTCAGCCAGTTCCTCTCCCTGTTGCAGTGCCAGTTTGTAAAGGACGCAGGAGGCGATGATGATGTGTGGACTGTATTGCAGGGCTCCATCAGACTGTCCAGGCACAGGAACCACATTTTCAGCATCTCAATGGTTTGCTCTGCCAAGGTGTGAGCTGTAGCATGAGCCTCGCTATACCTTCGCTCTGCTGCAGTCTAGGCTACCGCACAGGTGTCATAATTTATATTCTCTGCAGGTAGCCCTTGTCCCCGAGGAGCCATCCCTGCAGTCTCTGTGGACCCTGGAAGACGTCATGGATCTGTGACCGACTGAGAATGTAGGAGTCATGCACACTCCCTGGAAACCATGCGCAGACCTGCAGGATGTGTTTATAGTAGTCACACGCCAGTGGCACTTCAGCAAATGGAAGCCTTTGCCGTTGACATAGTTGACCGCGTGTTGCGACAGAGATCTGAGTGCCATGTGAGTGCAGTCGATGGCACCCTGCACCTGTGGGAAACCTGAGATCTGGGCAAACCCAATCGCTTTTGCATCCTGGCTCTCTTGGTCCCAGGTGAAATACACAAATGTGTGTGCCCTCACAAAGATGGCATCCATGACCTCATGGATGCATCTGTAGGTGACGGCTTGTGATATCCCACAGAGGTCACTTATGGAGCCCTGAAAGGAGCCACTGGCGTAAAAATTGAGCCCCGTGGTCACTTTCACAGCCACTGGCAGTGGATGCCCTCCATGCCCCTGTGGCACCAAATCCAGCAGCAGCTGGCAAATGTGACTGACCAGTTCACTAGACATGCGCAGTCTTTGACAACACTGGTCCTTGGTCATCTGCAGGAATGAATGGCGGTGTCTATAGACCGTGGGTCCAGCTAGGCGCCGACAAGCGACGGCTCGCTGTGGCTCTTCGGTGGTGTGTGTGTGAGCCCCAGTGACGCCTTCTTCCTGAGGGTGCTGCTTATCCCTTTGCACAGATGGGTCCACCACTCTCTTCTCCGTCATCTTCACTCTCTGTAAGCCACGAGGCATACAGCTAGTTCACCAGGCTCCATGCTCCTGATGTACTCCTCTTACAGGATGAAAGAGGGAGACGCGTGTGTTAGCTTGGCTGTTCTAAGAACCTCTCTTGGTTAAGTCTGAAGGCCTCTTAACGCATCCTGGAGAGTGCTGGCCACCTCTTGGATGGACAGAGTTTAGTGCGCTGCATGGCTGCCCGAAACCCCACCAACCTCCTGACCATTCCACCTGAATGATTGATGGCAGCTTTGCCCATTGGACTGCATGCTGTGCTCTCAGCTCAGGCGCAGGCATTCTCCTAACCCACACTGCAAGGCTGCACTGTTAGCTTGAACCATGGGGGAGACTGGTCCAAACCAGGATGATGACATTACAAGCAGCTGTGAGTGTCTCCAACAGTGACTGCTCCACGACCAGCTTTAGCAAGGAGATTGTACAATGTGCCCACTCATCTCACTGTTCTGCAGTCCACTAAAACGTTCATTCGTTTGCAGTCTGTGCTCGAAGGGTGAAAATCTCTGGAGCGCTTGATGGCACTTTGGTGCCTCTGCATTGCTTGAGCAGGCAGATAAGCTAGAGGCCTGATTCCACACATGTCATTGTGGCTGCATCTGAACTGTGTCAGATGCAGAGGAACGGTCACTTTATACAAGGCTTCTCTAATGCGTGATAAAAACAAAAAACTACTGCGGATGCTGGAAATCCAGAACAAAAACAGAATTACCTGGAAAAACTCAGCAGGTCTGGCAGCATCGGTGGAGAAGAAAAGAGTTGACGTTTCGAGTCCACATGACTCTTCAACAGAACTGAGTGTAGTTAGTAGAGGGGTGAAATATAAGCTGGTTTAAGGTGGGGGGCGGGGGGAGAGAAGTTGAGGGTGGGGTGGTTGTAGGGACAAGTAAGCAGTGATAGGAGCAGATAATTAAAAGATGTCACAGACAAAAGGATCAAAGAGGTGTTGAAGGTGGTGATATTATCTAAGAAAAGTGCTAATTAAGAATGAACCCTTCACCCCCCTGGCGGCATTCCGTAGGGATCGTTCCCTCCGGGACACCCTGGTCCACTCCTCCATCAACCCCTACTCCTCAACCCCCACCTATGGCACCTCCCCATGCCCACGCAGAAGATGCAACACCTGCCCCTTCACTTCCTCTCTCCTCACCGTCCAAGGGCCCAAACACTCCTTTCAAGTGAAGCAGCATTTCACTTGCATTTCCCCTAACTTAGTCTACTGCATTCGTTGCTCCCAATGCGGTCTCTTCTACATTGGAGAGACCAAATGCAAACTGGGCGACCACTTTGCCGAACACCTGCGGTCTGTCTACAAGAAAGACCCAAACCTCCCTGTCGCTTGCCATTTTAACACTCCACCCTGCTCTCTTGCCCACATGTTTGTCCTTGGCTTGCTGCATTGTTCCAATGAAGCCCAACGCAAACTGGAGGAACAGCACCTCATCTTCCGACTAGGCACTTTACAGCCTTCCGGGCTGAATATTGAATTCAACAACTTTATGAATCTTAAACTCCCCCTCCCCCCATCCCCACCCCGTTTCTTCCCCCTCCCTTTTGTTTTTTTCAATAATTTATATAGATTTTTCTTTTCCCACCTATTTCCATTATTTTTAAATCTACAACTAATACCTTGTCAGTCTTTCCACCCCACCCCCACTCGAGCTGTACCTTGAGTGTCCTGCCATCCATTCTTAATTAGCACTTTTCTTAGATAATATCACCACCTTCAACACCTCTTTGACCCTTTTGTCTGTGACATCTTTTGATTATCTGCTCCTATCACTGCTTGCTTGTCCCTACAACCACCCCACCCTCAACTTCTCTCCCCCCCGCCCCCCACCTTAAACAAGCTTATATTTCACTCCTCTCCTAATTACACTCAGTTCTGTTGAAGGGTCATGTGGACTCGAAACGTCAACTCTTTTCTTCTCCACTGATGCTGCCAGACCTGCTGAGTTTTTCCAGGTAATTCTGTTTTTGTTCTCTAATGCGTGGCTGCTTTCCTTCCCCCACCACCCCGCAAATGCATGTGCACTACCTTCAACTGCAGGGCAGCCCTTGCCCTCGCCCCCCAAGTTGCCTCAACCGCTGGACATCCCTTGCCCCCCCTCCCAAGTCGCCTCAACCGTGAAGTCCAACAGGTGACATTCATGAGCACTGCATAACATTACTGTGCACTCACCTCCGAATTCCCCTCAAAGTTCAGCCCACCAAGTGCATGCCTTATATATTCTGTTGTGAAACATGTTGGCGTGCAATCACAATTCAGCCTTGCATTATAATTAAGATATGGAAAACCAATATCTTCTTTGTTAGCTTTGTAAAGAAGAAAAAAATTTAAAGAAGGGAAAATATGGGATATATTAAAGGTTGGTTGTAATATAATATGAGACATAGCAGATGGAAAAATACATATTTTTTTCTGAGGAAGGGTCATACAGCCTCAAAACGTTAACTCAGTTTCTCTCTCCACAGATGCTGTCAGACCTGGTGAGTTTTTTCAGCATTTTCTGTTTTTATTTCAGATTTCTAGCATCTGCAGTATTTTATTATTATCTTACATTTTTTTTTGATTAGTTTGAAAGATTGTTCAATTTAAAAGGAAAGAGGGGACTCTGTCAATGTCTTATTGATTGTATTGTTAAGGTTTAATGGCGATTATATTGTTAAACAGGTGATGGGTGTTTGTACACCTATAAATGGGGATAGCTGGGACACTGGTGTGTGAGAGTTGTGTCACACTAAAAGAAAGCTGCTGTGTCTTAGTTTTAACTTCGCCAACCTGCGTGGATCCAATTAACAGTACAAACTGCTGCTGGTGGTGGAGGGAGTGAATATTTATTATGGCAGATGAGGTGCCAATCAAGTGGGCTGTTTTGTCCTGGATGGTGTTGAGCTTCTTGAGTGTTGTTGGAGCTGCGCTCATCCAGGCAAGTGGAGAGCATTCCAGACACTCCTGACTTGTGCTTTGGGGAGTCAGGAGGTGAGCTACTCACTGCAGAATTCCCAGCCTCTGACCTGCTCTTATATTTAAATTGCTGGTTCAGTTCAGTTTCTGGTCAATGCTAACCTCCAGGATGTTGCTAGTGGGGGGTTCAGCAATTGTAATGCCATTGAATGTCAAGAGGCGAAGGTTAGATTTTCTCTTGTTGGAGATGGTCATTGCCTGGCCCTTGTGTGGCAAGAATGTTACTTAGCCCAAGCCTGAATATTGTCTAGGTCTTGCTGCATATTGACATGGACTGCTTCAGTATCTGGGGAATCATGAATGGTGCTGAACATTGTACAATAATTAGCGAACATCCCCACTTCTGACCTCATGATTAAGGGAAGGTCATTGATGCAGCTAAAGATGGTTGGGCCTAGGACATTACCATGATGAACACCTGCAACGATGTCCCGGCACTGAGATGATTGACCTCAAACAACCACAACCATCTTCCTTTGTGCTAGGTATGACTCCAACCAGCAGAAAGTTTTCCCCTGCCCATTCCCATTGACTGCAGTTTTACTAGGGCTCCTTGATGCCACACTGGGTCAAATGCAGCCTTGATGTCAAGGACAGTCACTTCACTTCACCTCTTGAGTTCAGCTCTTTCCTTCATGTTAGGACCAAGGCTGTAATGAGGTCAGGAGCTAAGTGGCCCTAGCGGAACCCAAACTGACCGGCAGTGGGCAGGTTATTGCTGAGTAAGTGCCACTTGATAGCACTGTTGATGACGCTTTTCATCACTTCTTTGATGACCGAGACTAGACTGAGGGGTGGTAATTGGCCAGGTTGGATTTGTCCTGCTTTTTGTGGACAGGGCATACCTGGGCAATTTTTCTTATTGCTGGGTAGGTGCCAATGTTGTAGCTGTACTTGGAACAGCTTGGCTAGGGGCAGCTTAGTTCTGGAGCCCAAGTTTTCAGTACTATTGCTGGAATGTTGTCAGTGTCCATAGCCTTTGCAGTATCCAATGCCTTCAGCATTTCTTGATATCAGATGGAGTGAATTAAATAGGCTGAAGACTAGCATCTGTGATGGGGACCTCCACAGGAGGCTGAGATGGATCATCCACTAGGCATTTCTGGCTGAAGTTGGTTGCAAATGCTTCAGCTTTCTCTTTTGCACTGATGTGCTGGGCTCCCCCATCATTGAGGATGGGGATATTTGTGGAGCCTCCTCCTCCTGTTAGTTGTTTAATTGTCCACCACCATTCACGACTGGATGTGGCAGGACTGCAGAGCTTAGATCCGATCTGTTGGTTGTGGGATCGTTTAACTCTGTCTACTACTCGCTGCTTCCACTGTCTGGCATACAAGTAGTCCTGTGTTATAGCTTCACCAGGCCGACTCCTCATTTTTAGGTATGCATGGTGCTGCTCCTGGCATGCTCTCCTGCATCCTTCATTGCACCAGGGTTGATCTCCTGGCTTGGTGGTAATGGTAGAGTACGGGACGTGCTGGGCCATGAGGTTACAGATTGAGTTTAAGTACAATTCTGCTGCTGCTGATGGCCCACAGTGCCTCATGGATGCCGAGTTGTGAGTTGCTAAATCTGTTTGAAATCTATCCCATCTAGCATGGTGGTAGTAGCACACAACACGATGGAGGGTACCCTCAATGTGAAGTTGGGACTTCGTCTCTGCAAGGGCTGGCGATGGTCACTCTTACCAATACTGTCATGGCCAGAGGTATCTGCGACAGGTAGATTGGTGAGGACTAGGTCAAGGAGATTTTTTCCTCTTGTTGGTTCCCTCACCACCAGATGCAATCTACCAGCTATGTACTTCAAGAATCGGCTAGCTCGGTCAGTAGTGGTGCTACAAGCCACTCTTGGTGATGGACATTGAAGTCCTCCACCCAGAGTACATTCTGTGCCCTTGCCACTCTCAGTGCTTCTTCCAAGTGGTGTTCAACATGGTGGAGCACTGATTTATTAGCTGAGGGTGGGCAGTAGGTGGTAGCCAGCAGGAGATTTCCTACAAGTCTTCCAGTGAATGAATTATTTTTGGACTGGATTTCAGGGAAATGCAGCCGCCATTCTGTTGCAGTAATCATCAGTAAAGAACATGGAAAGCCTGGCTATTACAGCCATGACACCTGTGGTGCAGCAAGTTATAGAGACCGATTGTCAGTAAAATGCATGTAGGCCAACTCAAGATCCTACCCTGAATGTATTGCACCCAGGGCCAGGGAGAGAAATCATGAGTCCTGGTTCCTCTCCTGTTTCCAGGCCCCTTGAACTCTCCTCTCCCCCACCACCTTTAGCCCTCCCCCTCACATCCTTCAGGTGTCCAGAATTGGGAACCACAGCCATAGTGGGGTTGAACTGTTTTATATAGCTTTAGCAAAACTTCTTGGCTGTTGTACACTATACCTCTATTTAAAAATGCCCATTGAAAGCTCAGGTTTCAGTATGATACACTTTACAACCACGGCTTTGTCAGACAATTACACACAACTTGGCCATGGACAGAAAACTAGAAAATCCAGACCCATTTTGGATAAGGAAAGAGCTAAACCAGACCCAAGAGTGGGAGTCTTAGGGAAGAGAATGTTTAATTTAATAAGGAATCAGAAGAAGCACAAGTTGATAAGTTTTTATTCATGTTTGGTTCATTTGTGGGTGAAGTACTCCATAACCAGCATGTAGATCAATCCTCGGCAACATCTGGTGAGATATTAAAAGGCTTTGACAAATATTTCAAACTCCAAGTTTTGGCGAGCGCAGACCCTAGAAGAAGATCTAGCACACCCCTAATAAAACTCTATGGGTAAAAAAAGGACCCCAGAGAGAAGGCAACAAAAGACCCAGGGGGCGACTGAAAACCCCAGAGAGAGGGAGCCAACAGACCCAAGAGTGAGGGAGACAATATTCAAGTAAACCACAAGATGGTTGCCAACCATGTCAATGCAATGCAATGCATGAGCCGAAGTGTTTAGTGCTGAAGAGAGAAATGACTTAGAAGCAGCCGAAAGGCTTAAAAGAAAAGCTTTGAAAAACACTGATACAGTACCCAAACTTCTTTTTTATTTGTTCATGGGATGGGGCATCACTGAATAGGCCAGCATTTATTCCTTTTTTGCCCTTTAGAACTGAATGGTCTGCTAGACCATTTCAGAGGGCATTAAGAGTCAACCACATTGCTGTGGGTCTGGAGTTACATGTAGGCCAGGCCAGGTAATGAAGGCAGATTTCCTTCCCTAAAGGATATTAGGTTTTTCCACAATCAGCAATGGTTTCATGGTCATCATTAGACTTTTAACTGTAGAATTTTTTATTGAATTTAAATTCCATCATCTGCTCACTCACTCACTCACCCAGCCTCACTTACTTTCAGTCACTCTCATGCCACACCATTGAGAGGGAGGAAGTTGGATTGGGAAGGGCCTGACCAAGGACCATACACCATCGAGAAGGGGGAGGTTGGGAAGGGTCTAGCCCAGGTCCACACACCATTGAGAGGGAGGAAGTCAGGAATTGAAGGAAGCTCTAACATAACAGAAACAGGGCAGTTCTCACATTGAGCAACGGCAATCATTGGCCATGTAGCCTGTCAATCTGGATGGTCTATGCGCCAGATTGGCTGTTTTGGACACTGACCATCCAGATTGACAGGCTACTTGGCCAATGAGCCTGGGCCCCCCCAGAGCACGGGCCCTGGTGATTAGCATTGTGTGCACCCCCGTCTCCCGGGCTCTGATTGCATCCACGCAGTCCTGCAAATTTTATTCCTCCAATCAGAGGACTGTAACCAGAAGGACATATTCCACCATCCATTCCAGCCATCCTCACATTCTGTCATTCTGGAGAGCACTCTGGGAGACCATTACTCTCCTTGTAATCCCTGAGGACACACCTCAGAACTAAGTAGAAGTGAGGCCCTCCCATAATGAAAAATTTAGCTCAAGTTTCACTGCTATCTAGAAGAAAGCTCATCTCCCTTGTGCAGCTGAGACACGAGTGGGATGTATGCCAATCAGAATGAGTGATATTTGACATTTTCCAGGAACGGGAGAAATATCAAACAGCTTGGGGTCCATTGTTGGAGCTCTTTGTCACTAGCTCAAGATGCCACAGCCAGCACAGAAACCCACCCAAAAACCATTAAGGGCAATGAGTCTAACAAATATAACCATTAGTATGTAGGTTTTTATTGAATTCAATTAAAATAATGATGATTGATCAAAAAAATGAAGTACAATGAGACGCATGACTAATTCATCTGTTTTTTTGTTGGGGATATTGGTTGAAGGAAGCAAATCAGTGCATCTGGTGAATTCCCTTCTCTATTTCAAATACTGCAGTGGAATATTTAATATCTAAACAAATACAACAGACAAGTCCTCGGTTTAACTTTATCTAAAAGATGACACCTTCAATACTGAAATACTCCCTTAGTATTGATCTGGAAGGACAACCAAGATTATGAGCCCAAAGTATTAACATTGTAAATAACAATATAGCCAATATGATTAGAAATTTTAAATTTATCCTCGAAATGTATATCCAAGAAAGATAATTATATACCCAAAAATACCAAACTTAAAAACAAAAAGACTAATAATTATTGATTATAATATCCTCCACTTACTCATTTTATTGCGAGAGTATACAAGCATAATGCAAGGAAATTTTCTGAGGCCCTGCGCCACCTATTTGAAACTCCCACCAGGTACCTAGACCAATATTCCTCTGTCAATCAATTCCACATATTGCAAAATTGTGGGTAGACTGATTATGCTTTTCCATCCATTGGAATCAGTGGATGGAACGCTGTAGGCAGTACGTCTTTAATTATCTGATATGCCTTAGCCGTGTCTGAGATCCTGCCATTGGCATAGGGATTTGCAAAATCTATGCTTACCTTTTGCTAAAATTAGCAAACATAGGAAAATATATCCCTGTGTTATGCCTGCTTTACTTTTTTTTATTCATCCATGGGATGTGGGCTTCACAGACTGGGCCAGCATTTATTGCCCATCCCTAGTTGCCCTTGAGAAGATGGTGGTGAGCTGCCTTCTTGAACCGCTGCAGTCCATGTGGTGTAGGTACACTCACAGTGCTGTTAGGAAGGGAGTTCCAGGATTTTGACCCAGCGACAGTGAAGGAATGGCGATATATTTCCAAGTCAGGATGGTGAGTGGCTTGGAGGGGAACTTGCAGGTGGTGATGTTCCCATATATCTGCTACCCTTGCCCATCTACCTGCTGAGTTTTTCCAGGTATTTTTGTTTTTGTTTTAGATGGTAGTGGTCGTGGGTTTGGAAGGTGTTGTTGAATGTTCCAAGTAGGCTACATCAGGCATATAACTTCACCTGAATTAGTAGCTGTATGGGTCTAGATGTAACACTAAATTAAATATACAACCACAGATCAGGGTCCAAGGCCTTGCTGCATTCCAAGAAAATGATGTTGGCTTACTTGCTAAATTATTATTGTGACACTTATATCAGAAGTATTCAGGGCAGGACTACAATCAGAAAAGTCTGACAGGCTATTACAGAAACCTGATATAAAACTGATAGAGGCAAGGATGGAGAAATAATGTACCATGTGTAAAATTACTGCAAGAGGACAGGAATTTTACTTATTGGAAGGAAAGTAGAACCAGGGGATACTTTCATGACTTATTTTCCACTAACATGGTACCAAAATGTGACATTTTATCATTTTTATGATAAACACAAGAAACCTATGCATTATGTCAAAATATAAATTTCCTGGAGATAGGTAGCTTGTCACATCAAAATGATTTAAAACAACCCATTTGTCCATTATTTCAAACAATAGAATCTTCTGTTTTTTCCAGACATTTAAAATTTTTACTCTAACATGCTTTTTAAATGCATTAAAATATATCAAGGGAAAAACTTACTTTTGCTGACATTTCGGATAGAAATGCAAATTGAAAGGTGAAAAAGGGCGTTAGTAATAAAACAGCTGTACACCACAAGTTAAAAAGGAGATACACAAATAAAAGAAGTAGCTTATGCATGACATTTTTCTCATTGTTAAATGATCAGATATTCATAGGCCAGGGTTTTCTATTTGGGCGGGGGGGGAGTGAGAATGGACACGGGCGGGCATGGACTCAATCGCCACCCGCGATCGGGTCTGCTCCACCATTTGCTGACTCCTGTGGATAGCGGGAGTGTGTGGGTGGCGGCGGGCGTGCACAGACTGACGGGTCCAATGTCGACCCGGCAGTCTGTTAAAAAGAAGGCCTGGCAGTCTTCTGTAGGCTGCTCACAATGGCCAGTTCCTGGCCGCACCAGAAGGGTTCGGGAGTGCAGGCCGGGCTGTACGGTAGGCCAGAGGAGTAGGGCAGGCTGTAGGGTAGGCCAGAGGAGCAGGGCAGGCTGTCGGGTAGGCCAGAGGAGCAGGACAGGCTGTAGGGTAGGCCAGAGGAGCAGGGCAGGCTGTAGGGTAGGCCAGAGGAGCAGGGCAGGCTGTAGGGTAGGCCAGAGGAGTAGGGCAGGCTGTAGGGTAGGCCAGAGGAGCAGGGCAGGCTGTAGGGTAGGCCAGAGGAGTAGGGCAGGCTGTAGGGTAGGCCAGAGGAGTAGGACAGGCTGTAGGGTAGGCCAGAGGAGTAGGGCAGGCTGTAGGGTAGGCCAGAGGAGTAGGGCAGGCTGTAGGGTAGGCCAGAGGAGCAGGGCAGGCTGTAGGGTAGGCCAGAGAAGCAGGACAGGCTGTAGGGTAGGCCAGAGGAGTAGGGCAGGCTGTAGGGTAGGCCAGAGGAGCAGGGCAGGCTGTAGGGTAGGCCAGAGGAGTAGGGCAGGCTGTAGGGTAGGCCAGAGGAGTAGGGCAGGCTGTAGGGTAGGCCAGAGGAGCAGGGCAGGCTGTAGAGTAGGCCAGAGGAGTAGGGCAGGCTGTAGGGTAGGCCAGAGGAGTAGGGCAGGCTGTAGGGTAGGCCAGAGGAGTAGGGCAGGCTGTAGAGTAGGCCAGAGGAGTAGGGCAGGCTGTAGGGTAGGCCAGAGGAGTAGGGCAGGCTGTAGGGTAGGCCAGAGGAGTAGGGCAGGCTGTACGGTAGGCCAGAGGAGTAGGGCAGGTTGTAGGGTAGGCCAGAGGAGCAGGGCAGGCTGTAGGGTAGGCCAGCGGGGGGCCAAAGCGCCCCTCGTTTTTCTGAAGAATGCCTTGATGCCCTCCTCGAGGAGGTGGCAGCATGGCAGGGATGGGAGGAGGAGGCCCCCCCCACATGACCAAACGTGCCTGGGAGGAGGTGGTGAGCTCCCACGACGTGGTGCAGTGCCCCTAGATCCAGTGCCGCAAGCACTTCAACGATTTGTTGTGCTCTGGCAGGGTGAGTACCGTGTTGGCATTGGGCCCCCCCACCTGCCCCCAAGATGACTGTCGTGACTGCATTGAATCATGTAGGGCATTTTTCCTTGGCTGGGTGGCCAAGCAGATAGTGCCCATGCTGAGGCCAGCCTGAGTGGGTCATGAGGAGATGAGTTCTCCCCCGCACCATGTGTTGTTCTTAGTCGACATGACTAGTTTGGGAGCAACCTGGAGGAGCTGCAGCTAGGAGAATACTCAGAACTCCAGGACATGTCCTATTCAGGGCGATGAGATGGTGGAAGGGGAGCCTCAAGGTGTCATGGCAAAGAACCACCTGCTGCCCTCTACGCTGCACGTGGTTGCACCTTCTTGCTACGGGAGGAAATACCGTGTGGTTCCTAATGTGACGAGGGCAGCATGTGTCCAAGGGGGTGTTGGGGTGGGGGTGGTGGGGAGCAAGCCTAGCATCTGAGTGATCAGCAGCAGCGGGGAGAGGAGACACTGGAGGCCTGATATGGCCCACTCTGGTTGGGGTGTGGCATGCGTGAGCAGAGTCCATGTGCAATTTGCCCTAATGAATGGTCTTCTCCCTTTTTCAGGAGAAGAATGCTCATAATGCATCTGAGCGTGTGAGGATTGGAGGCGGCCAGGCACAGCTCTCCATATTAAGACATTTCGAGCAGGAGGCCCTTGAGCTGGAGAGGCGCCATGCACCCAGGTCTATTGATGTCAGTGAGGCTGGGGTGGCACAGCCAGGTATTTAAGGCCAACAGTGAGGTCCTCATTGTCCTCTCAACAGCCAAAGCACTGAAGATTGTTAAATTAGTTATTGTTGCAGCATTGCTGGGCCATTGGTTCTGGAAGGTTGAGCGCATAATGAGCCTGGTGGACAGGCATGAAGTTTGTTAGTGTGTGCATGTGAACTGATCCACTGCCCGTGTTCTTCCCTTCAGCACCATCAGAGCACGGCCAGGAGGAGGAGCAACAGATGCCCCCTCTCACACCTGAGGGGCCTGAAGTCTCACCAGCGTCACGCCATTTCTGTGAGGCAGGCACCAGCGCAGATACTAGCACCTCGGTGGGAATTCGAACATCGACTAGTGTTCCGGGGCACAGTGGTGAGGGCACTTCACAGTTGCTGGAGGAGCTGGCAGAGACAGAGAGTGCCCATGGCGCCAGCAGTTGGAGGACTGCAGGGGACCAGGTGCATGCTCAGTCGGTGCCCGATGATGTGCCTCTGGAGTCGTCCGCGATGCAGCAGTGGCAGGAAATGCAGCCGGGTGGGTGAGATACATGAGGCTATGCTTAGCTTGGTCTCCGTGGTGGAGGATTCTACGCGGATAATCACAGAAGCATTGAGCCACATGTCCGAGTGCCATGTGTCCTCCATGGAGAGAGTGGCAACTCTCATGGAGAGCCTACTCCAGGAGACCCGCCAGGGCTTCCTGGGGATGCACTCTGACCAGCAAGCCCTCACATCGCCAATGACCTCAGCTGGTCACTGCCAGTGTGGGAGATGGTGTGGGCATCAAGCTTCCCAGCTCGTTGCCCATCCATTCATGTTGAGCAGGGAGGTCCGAGGCGACCTCACGTTGGCGCAGCAGCTGCCTGTCATCTCTGTGGGCTCCTCTCAAGGTGCTTCGGATGAGGGCACCAGCTCCACTGCCCCTCTCCCAGTGACCGTAGCATCTGGTGAGGCTGCGATGACTGGGGAGATGCCAGCTGTGGAACTGGCCGTTCCCTCCCAGGCGGGGCCAGCACAGGCTCCACGGGCCAGAGGACGACTGCCAAGGTCATCGAGGCCAACAGGACAGCAGAGTCAGCAGGCTGTCTCAGATGCCGCTCTGAGCGATGGGGCAGCACCAAGACATAGCACCCAGAAACGAAAGCATAAGGCACATTAGGCACACCACGGGCTATTCACTGGTACTTTTCTGTTGGCCTGAGATTAGGTCCTTATGATTTCTTTTTGATTGTTGACACTATTGTTGAATAATTGTGAGAACTTGTGATTCACACATTGAATGCCTGATGTGTGATCATGGCTGAGGGTGGCTCGTTTCTTCTGCATGTGTATGTTTAAGAAAAGTGTCATGAGTGTCTATTTGGAGATTCATCTTTATGTAAAAGGCCCTTAGTTACTGCTGATGACCTGGCAGATTTTACATTTAGGTGTCGAGGATCGAGGCGCCAGCCCAGGCTTGTCCTGGTGATCCATCTGTGTTGTGCTAGCTGAAGGTTTGTTAGATTAAAGCATCCCGGGTGTCCCTGCCTCCTTGGAGTAGTCCCAGGTCAGCGTCTACCCCCTCAGCATTTCCCTGTGCATGCTCATCCTCGGGACCACTGCTGGACTCATCATGTGCAGCCACAGACACTGTGTCGACGTCTTCATCGTCCACTGTGTCCCCCTTTCCAGCGTAAGCTTGTGGAGTGTACAGCATGCAACCACTATTACCAACAAACAATCTGGGGGGTACTGGAGTGTGCCCCCTGAAAGGTCCAGGCATCGGAAGCGCACCTTGAGAAGACCGATGGCTCTCTCCACCACAGCCCTTGTGGAGGCGTGACTTCTATTGTAGCGCTGCTCAGCTTCTGTTCTTGGATGGCGGAGTGGTGTCATGAGCTACCTTCTGAGGGGACAGCCCTTGTCACCCAGCAGCCATCCATCCAGCCGGGCTGGAGCACTGAAGAGCCCTGGCACCTGGGAGTGTCTGAGGATGTAGGTGTCGTGGGAGCTGCCTGGGCACCTTGCACAGACTTGTAGAATCAGCATCCTGTGATCACACACTATCTGCACGTTCATGGAGTGGAAGCCCTTCCTGTTGACGAAGGCACCGGGGTCATCTGCTGGCACCTTGATGGCCACATATGTGCAGTCTATTGCACCCTGGATGCCGGGGAAGCCAGCAATCGCCGCGAAGCCTCTGGCTCACTGTGCCTGGCTTGCCTGGTCCCATCGGAAGTGGATGAATGTCAATGCACGCCTGAACAGAGCGCCAGTGACCTGCTTGACACAAGTGTGGACAGCTGATTGGGAGACACCGCAAAGATCACCCACCAAGCCCTGGAAGGAGCCAGAGGCATATAAGTTGAGGGCAGCTGTGATCTTTAGAGCCACTGGCATGGGGTGTCCACCCACACAGCTCGCGGAGATCTCAGGCCCAATCATCTGACAGATATAGTTGACTGTCTCCCTTGACAGTCGGAGCCTCCTTCAGCACTGTACCTTAGGCATATTGAGGATACAGCTGCCTGTGTACCCTGGCAGCAGGATAGTGGCATCTTCTGCGGCCCCTTCCACCTTAGACTAACTCTTGGCCCTGCGCCCCTTGTGCCTGCACCTGTACTCCCAAAGGTGGCTCCCCTAGAGGCTGAATGTGCACTCCTGGCCTCCTCCTCCTTCTAGCCCTCCCTTCCTCCTCAGAGGAGCTACCTCCAGTGGACAGATCAGATCCCATACCCAGGCTAAGGGAAGGCTTCCTGAGAGCTACAGGCCTGGAAAAGATTCCTCACTGCAGAGTGCTGACCTGAAGGTTAAAAGTCCAGAAAAAGCTGCTGGGATGCGTTCTGAAGTACTGCAGATCACACAGCCAAGTTTAAAAAACTTTCTCCAATAAATACTTCACAGAGCAGATTCACGACCCCACTGAGCCCTCTTATCCCTCCCTGGATGAGGTCAATACAAATGTCTCCTACCCGCCTTCCTGTTGCGCCCATGCGCCGACCCGAAGATTGCACGGGCGCCGAAAAATTGGCGTCGATTGAAGACTAAAGGGCCTTAAGTGGTCTGTTAATTAATGGCGGGAGCGCGTCGGACTTCACCGCATGCCCGCCCAGTGAATTATTGCGATGGCGCGCGGTGACGTCGTGACGCTCGCCCCCCCGCACATCAAACAAAAAATTCTGGCCACGGTTTCTCAACGCAGCATATGTAGTGTTAGCAGTCTACAGAATCTATACAGTGTTTCAATCTTCAATGTTTTCCCCAAATGTGATGTCTATGTCTATATTTTTAAAAAGCAGCATTCTTATCACAAGACATCCTGAGCAAACGTTTCCCATCTCCTTGCTTTTCCAGATTTCTAACTGTGCTTCCCATAGCAATTCTTGACATAGACTTTTAATAAAGATTTGCAGTATTGAAACAGAAATTTATAACTTACAAAATGTTAGGATTTTATTACACCCCATGCACACTTTCCCCCAACAAAATATTAATTATATTTTAATTCTTTTCAACTTGTACATTCAGCTTTTGAACCTTTTGTCATAGTGAATGATTTGCCTGGATTAATTTTATCAATTCTCTTTAGAAATTTCAAACCTTCAGTTGGGCCACCTTAAATTTTTTTTTCTCCTTGAAAATCCAAATCTAACTTCCCTAACTTTTCCTCATAACTTCAAGTCTTCATATCCAGAATCATCTTGCTTGCTCACTCTGTATCCTCTCACAGGGAATAATGCCCTTCTTACTTTCACCTATGTGGAATTATACACTGTATACCAAAGCAGGTCTGAAAACCGCCTTATTTTGATCTCATATCAATTGCAAGCCAGAACTTCATTTCTTTATTTTTGTTACAGCTGAGCACTAGTTTGGGGATTTCATGCATTAAATGTTATTACCCCTACTTCACGTATTTGCTATTTCTAATTATATGGATATGAAGTAAAGTGGTGCTCACTGCTATATACTGATGTTTACTTTTTTACTAAATAAAGCAAATGAAAGAATATATAATCTTGGATCTCTTTCCTGATTATTCCGCTATACTGCTGCTCCATTTAATATGGACATCTAGTTTCTTGCACCTGCATCAATTATTTTATACTTATTATTTAATGCTTATTCACCGAACTACATCTGCCATCTACTGGCTTAGTTGCCTAGATGATTCAAATCTTTCTGAAAAGAGTTTTAATCGTTCCTATGACTTGTGCTATTGCCTATTTTCACACTTGTCTCAGCAGTCCAAATCACTTAAATATATATCTCTATAATTAGTAGGTTTATGCAGGAAAATTAGGGCTGGTCTCCCATTCGGATGTTACCAAGGAGAAGTTATACTTACAGGAAGCAATGGCTGAGGAATCAGCCCTCTTGATTTAAAACTATAGTCAGGAGGCTCCGAGGAAAGAGTAACAGACAGAATCATTTTTGTTAATTTTTGAACATTTTTGCAGAGGAGTCAATTAGAGTTAATTAATTTGTGCATAGCCAATCAAATGGAAGCAATTTGAATTGAGTTGGGCCAAATTAGAATATGAATCACACAATTTAAATGTGCTGTTTGAAGTGTGCTGGACAGAAATGGTTGCTAAATGTACCTTAGAGGATCTCCCATGACACGACTCAGGATGAGTTATGGAGTTGATGTTTAGTTTTGTGGTTTTTTTGCATTAAGACTAAGGGAAATTTGAACTAACCAGAATACATTGCAATTTATGTAACTGATGAAGCTGAAAGGGTATCAAAGCAGGATATTACCCTATTTTCCTAGAGGTAGGGTGTGGGTCATGGAAAAGAGAGGATTACAATGTGAAGGATAAAAAAAGCTTACTATATTCCCTTCTCTCCATTACCCGGCATGATTATCACTTTCTATAATTTGCTGTGTGGCTGATTGGAATATAATGGGCTTTTCTATTCTTTATATTAAATATTGAGAAACATGACAAAGCTCCTGCAAAAGAGAATTCTAGAAACCAAAAGCCTGTTTAAAGGACAGTGTCACTTAGAAGCAGCTGATTGTCAAGGACCACTGTTGGATTGACTTGTTACTATTGCCTATCTGCTTTGTTATTGGAGATGAAGGTGTACTCTGAATCCTCAGTCTCAGTGAGTTAACCCCCTGAACTTCCGTGCTTCAA
The DNA here is from genome assembly GCF_964194155.1 of Cetorhinus maximus. Lineage (NCBI taxonomy): Eukaryota > Metazoa > Chordata > Chondrichthyes > Lamniformes > Cetorhinidae > Cetorhinus > Cetorhinus maximus. The sequence continues at coordinate 53,717,620 of NC_135894.1, forward strand.
ATGTCTCCTGGAGGGTATGTGTGAACTGAGCTGTTGCTGTGAACATTTCTCCATGCTTTGCTGAGTCACTGACTGTCCCCAGATATTGACTTCATTTTGAAAGAACTGTTAAGATGAAAGAATATCAATGTTATACAATGTAGAATTACCTGATGAGTGAGTTATTAGTGAAGGCACGAGCATGCAGAGGGATAAATGCTGTAGATATAGAGAGAACCCTGAAATGTACTGAAGAGAAAAGATGATGCATGCACAAATTTCATTAAGAACAGAGTTTGAGTGAGACCAAAGACCAAAGAGAGAAATGGAATTTCTATGAATGGAGTCAAAGACAAGGTGAAGTTCTTAGAGAGGAGAGGGTTTGCAGCTGAAAGTGGGGGAAGATGTAATAACAAAGAATGGCTGAGCTTCCAGTAAGTTTTATGGTCTGTTGTCCAAATGGTTGAATATTTTAAATGTTTGATTTTCTATAAATGTTATCTTATAGATACAGTGGGGTGGGTAAGAAACATTCTAATCATTGCAAGAATTTGGAGAGAATGTTGTGACAGAAGCACTCAAGGATAGTGAGGTATTTATTGAAATGTTTTTGGCAGAGAAACTTTGTGGACATGTCAGTGCAGAAATTGGTTTGCACCTTTTGGAGCGAGCTGCACACAAGGATCAATCCTGCATCAGAACATGTAGGCTCAGGGCACACCCAATAAGGGGCATCAGGCCTCATTTAAATGAAATTGGTGAGGTATGGATGTTCGCCAGTGAGACTACTTTGGACTTCAGATTGCTCCCTCATCAGCAACAGCACACAATAGATCCTGGGAGGAGGGGATAAGGTGATAAGGAGATGAGAAAAGAGATAAGGGAGGGGAAAATCAGAAAGAGAGAGTGATTGTGAGGAAGGGGGTGCCCTCAGGAAAGGGGTGTGGAGGTGATAGGGAGGGAGCCATTTGGCAGCAATCAACAGTCTTTAGCTTCATATTCCGATAAGTTATTTTAAACAAACTTACTCTTTTTGGTAGCAGCCTCCAGAGGCCCCTTTAAGGACTGCTGGAAAAGCTGCGTGTAAACCTGGTATCCTGAACTCAGTTGGCCTGGTGCCAACTGCATTCAGGCAGTGCAGATTTTCAAACAAGGTCTTGAATATCCCTTAACCTCCAACCGCCTAATGCTAGGTTCAGGCACTGGCTCTAGACCCCACTTTTTTGCCTATACCAACATGACAGGCAGTGCACTGCCACCACAAAATATTTGTGTACAATCCCCACCATAATGGACTCTTTTCCCTCTATGCTGTGCTTATAAAGCCGGAGTTGGCATTAACCAATTTCTAAGTGGTCATATTTTCACATGCCACATGTACACCTTTTCCCTAATGGCAAGCATACCAGGTGCAAACTATAGGTCCCTCTCCCTCACCATCTATCCATATTCAATTTGTATGTTTATTAAGACCAATCCTTGCATTGCCCTACTTGCAATCTCTTTTCATCTTGAAAAAACCCTATTTATGGCTACCCTCCAAGCGAAGTTAATGTTGCTAGTGTAGGTGTATCACTTGATATTTTTGCTACTTTTTAAGGAAACTGTTATCCCAAAGATACCAGCTAAGATATAATTAATTTCAATCCCCATTTTCTTCAAGACTGATTGTTGCATGTTGTCTGTACCTTTTAAAAAATTCATTCATGGGATGTGGGCATCGCTGGTTATTGCCCATCCTTAATTGTCCTTGTTCAGAGGGTGTTTAAGAGTCAACCACATTGCTGTGGGTCTGGAGTCACATGGAGGCCAGACCGGGTAAGGACAGCAGATTTTCTTCCCTAAAGGACATTAGTGAACCAGATGGGTTTTTACAACAATCAGCAGTTGTTTCATGGTCATCATCAGACTTTTAACTCCAAATTTTAATTGAATTCAAATTTCACCATCTGCCATGGTGGAACCCAGGTCCCCAGAGTCTCTGCTTTACTAGTCCAGTGACAATACCACTAAGCCACCACCTCCAGTCCTGGGTCTACTTTAAGAGCATATATTTGTAATCATATCCATTGTCATTTTGGCTCCTTTGCTTTGATGTTTCCAGAATTCTGATTTGTCACTAAGGTAATGTTCCACCTTCCCAAATAATGGTGGTTTTGAAGAAGTATTTTAAAGCTGTGCTATTTCTTTTCCCCAGGTTCCGGTTTGCTATTATCACTTTAAATCACCTGTCATTCATCCTTTGTTTACTGTCTATATATTTGGAAACAACTTTAATCTTACGTGATATATTTTCAGCAAATCTACATTGCATATTTCTCATCTTATTTAATTATATTTTAACCTTCCTTTTGAACACCTTTATAACTGACTACATTTTTATGTTTGTTGGGTGTTTATTTAATTTGATAGCCTTCAACTTTCTCTCATATTTCTCTTTACATTCACACTTAACCACATTGACCTTCTTTAATCTAAATTGATTTAGTTGGAATAGATTTTGATTGTAAACTGATCAATAGCCTTTATAATATTTATAATATTTTCCCAACCATTATTGTCTTCCAATTAAAATTTATAAAGCTGATAACCTACAGTCTGCTCTTTTAAAGTCCAATGACTTTGTGTCACTCCCCTTTCTATGTGGCCACACGAGAATAACGATTCTAATGCTATTGTAGTTCCTGGATCTTTAATACTCTGCTGCTTCCACCTTATTTAACATAGCTGCTTCATTAGTAAGAGTAGATCCATTATAGGTTATGACCACATTGGTCCTCAGCAGACTAAATATGGAAGAATAATATCTCTTTTCACCCATTTTATCACTCCTATACCTGTTTTGTTGTGTCTCCCTTTCCATAGGCTTTAATTCTGGCATTTTGATTTCCCAGTGTATTCCCTGGTTTAACCAGAGTCTTTGGTATTTCAAAATGCCTCCAATTCTGCATAATTGTTTTGTGTGCTCTGAGAATTGGCGGAAAATTCTTTGTTCATTTCCAATGTTCTTATTTTCCTCTCTCTTTTGCATTTCGTTGTCACACTTATTTACAAATTCCGACAGCCCTTTAATGGTTGCCAACCCAATATGCTAATTGATAACATTTAAAAAATTTATTTGTTCACTGGATGTGGTCATCGCTGACCAGGGTAGCATTTAATGTTCATCTCTAGTTGCCTTGATAAGGTGGTGGCGAGCTGCATTCTTGAACCACTGCAGTCCTTGACATCAAGGGAACATTTGACCGAGTGCGGCATCAAGGAGCCCTAGCAAAACTGGAGTCAATGGGAAACAGAGGGAAAACACTCCACTGGTTGGAGTCATACCTAGAACAAAGGAAGATGGTTGTGGTTGTTGGAGGTCAATCATCTCAGCTCCAGGACATCATTGCAGGAGTCCCTCAGGGTCGTGTCCTAGTCCCAACCATCTTCAGCTACTTCATCAATGACCTTCCCTCCATCATAAGGTCAGAAGTGGGGATGTTTGCTGATGATTGCACAATGTTGAGCACCATTCACAACTCCTCAGATACTGAAGCAGTCCGTGCCCATGTGGAGCAAGACCTGGACGACATTCAGACTTGAACTGATAAGTGGCAAGTAACATTTGCACCCACATAAGTGCCAGGCAATGATCATCTCCAACAAGAGAGAATCCAACCATCTCTCCTTGACATTCATGGCATTACCATCACTAAATCCCAAACTATCAACTTCCTGGGGGTTGCCATTAACTAGAAACTGAACTGGACTAGCCATATAAATACTGTGGCTATAAGAACAGGTCAGAGGCTGGGAATTCTGCAGTGAGTAACTCACCTCCTGACTCCCCAAAGCCTGTCCACCATTTACAAGGCACAAGTCAGGAGTGTGATGGAATACTCCCCACTTGCCTGGAACAACTCTCCAACAACACTCACGAAGCTCGACACCATTCAGGACAAAGCAGCCTATTGACTTGAATGGCCTAGCTCTAATTTTAAGGTTATGTCCCCCCTGCTCTGGTGACTCCAATCAGCAGATGTTGTTCTCCCTATCTACCCTTTCATCTTAACAATTCCTTTAATCATCTTAAACACCTCCCCAAATATCGTCAGATCACCACAGCAATATTTTTGAGCAGACTGATAACCTAAAAACAGCTTCTCATTCTTTTCCTTTTAGTTTCCAGGCAAGATAACTGATATATTTATGGGTATCTCTAACATGTTACTTTGCTAGTTCTACATTCATTTCCAATTCATTTCCTGCTCCTTTTACAAGTTGCTCCACCACCTTCTCAATATCCTATTTTTATCCAGTAAAGTACTTACCTCTGTCTGCACTGCAACATTTGAAAATTCCACTACCATTATCTCCCCCTTCTTATTTTCTCTCCCATACTACTGCTTTCTTCCTTATTTGCTTAAGCCGTGTTCAGTCCCCTTCTCTCATTGATACATTTATCTTATTTATCTGTTCAGGGGAGGCAGTGGTGTAAGTGGTATTGTAACTGAACTAGTAATTCAGAGACCCAGGGTAATGCTCAGGGAGCCAGGTTTGAATCCCATGGTGAAATTTGAATTCAATAAAAAACCTGGAGTTAAAAGTCTAATGATGAACAGGAAACCATTGTCGATTGTCATAATAAGCCTATCTGGTTCACTAAAGTCCTTTAGGGAAGGAAATCCGTCGTCCTTACCTGATTTGGCCTCCATGTTACTCTAGACCCACAGCAATGTGGTTGACTCAAATGGTCTAGTGAGCCACTCAGTTCTTAAGGGCAATTAGGGATGGGCAATAAATGCTGATGCCCATATTCCATGAACGAATTAAAAAAAAATTAGGGTGGAATTTAATGGAGATGACAAGGGTCTTGCCTGTTGACGTGAGAGCCTTGCTTTGCCCCTTTTGGGGAAGGGACGCTGCATCAAGTGCCTCTCAGGCCATTGTTGAGCCTTTCCTGGGATCAAGGACCCCAGGGACAGGATTGCTGCCCACTGAGAGCTGCCAGTTAATCTGAGGCCGGCAGCTCTATTGAACGGTAGTACCACTCTGGAGGTGGTGGTAGCTGTAAGTTTGATACCCACCTGAGGTCTAGGATTATCACTGGATCCCAGGCCACAGGTGTATGATGGCGGGAGGAAAGGGTCACGGGAAGGGGAGTTGGTACCAAGGGCAGGGAGATGGCTCACAGCGACCTCCCCCCTTCACGATGCTGGATCTCTTGGTCAGGCGCTGAGTGCCTTTGAATGAGGCACTTCACTCTGGGAGCTCTCAAGCAACCCTGCATGGGTTTGCTTGTTGTGCACCCCAAATGGCGAGCTCTCTGGGTTAATGCCAACAGAGATGAGATGAGGCCCTTAGGTGGGTATCAATTGCTCATTTAAGCGCCTCAATTGTTGATGGAGCAGGAAGGCTTTTCACAGGCATTCCCACCTTGGACTTAATCAGGATGGAGGTGGGAGGGAAGCGGGGTCCTCACCTGTCATTCACTGCTGATTAAATGCCCCCCTCACCCACTACCAAACTTACCATGGGGAAGGGCATTAAATTCCACCCTTCGTGTTACGCGGTGCCTGAGAGGCACTTATTGTGGTTGGCCTTCCTACAAGAAGTGACATGGGGCTCTTGCTGGCTCTTCAACGGGCAGACATGACCTCCGTCACTTCCATTAAATACCGCCCCTGGAGACTATTTGACCCCAATGGCAGCATTCCTCAGTTGATTGCCTAGCTGCCTTGCAGATTCTCATTATTATTACCCAAAAAATGCCACTGTTGCCTACTTTTTCCATAATCATTTTCCTAACTCTTCTTGCAATTCCTCTTGCTAGTTTCTCTGTGACCCATACTCAGTTGTTTCAGCTGCTGAGCTCAGCTTGAGGTACAAATTATCAATGAGCCATTACTGATCTCCCTGAGCTCATTACCTCAAATCTTCAAAGGATAAGGACTGTGATAGATGGAATGCTGAAAAGATTCACCAGAATTGTTCCAGGGACGAGGAACTTCAATTATGAAGATAGATTGGAGAAGCTGGGACTATTTTCCTTGGAGAAGAGAAGGCTGAGTAGAGATTTGATAGGGGTATTCAAAATCATGAGGGGCCTGGACAGACTAGACAGGGAGAAACTGTTCCAGCTCATGAAAGGATTCAGAATGAGAAGGCACACATTTAAAGTAATTGGCAAAAGAAGCAAAAAGCGATATGAGAAAATGCTTTTTCACGCAACAAGTGGGTAAGGTCTGGAATGCACTGCCTGGGTGTGTTGTGGAGGCAAGTTCAATTGAAGCATTCAAAAGGGAATTAGACTGTTATCTGAAAAGGAAGAATGTGCAGGGTTACTGGGAAAAGACAGGAGACTGGACATTGTGGAGCCTCAGCTGCTAACCTCGCTTGTCAGAAATTCCCAAATGTGCAGCCAGGATTTCATGCTGCTGTTCATCATTGGCAGCAAAACTTGGAAAGTTAAACCTTGACATTTGATTTCCCAGTGCAAATACAGACCTTTTATGTTGCCTTTTCTCAATACTACATATGACCTGGGAGCAGATGAGTTCTTGAAGATACAAAATGCAAAAAAGGCCCATTTCCCAGCATGATGATTCCTCATCTTTGGAAGCACCAAAGAAATATTGAAAGAAATGGTATGTTTCATGGGCCGAATTGAATGCCCTTCCCTGAGGCAAGTTTGTAGGTGCCTGCTGGGGGTCGGGGGGTGCGGGGGGGGCGGGGGGCAGTGGCAATTAATCAGGTCAGAGGGTGCGGGGTTGGGACCCTGCTTACCTTCCTGCTTCTGCCTCGGTTAAGTCCGGGAAGGGAAGGCTGGTGGATGGCATCAATTAATGCCTCTGATTGGCCAGCAGCTCCTGTTGGAGGGCGGGATTTCCACCCACTGGTTCTTTGATCATGGTGAAGGCTCGCTGCTGGCCACTTAAATGCCTGATTGTCACTTACTATGGCAGGCCTTCCCCAAAGCAGGGCGGCGATGCTGGGCTCTTGCCGGCTCTCCACCAGGCAGGAGAGAACCCCATCTCCTGAATTAAATTCTGCTCGATAATTCAAAATGTTTCTCTCTGGTCAAAAAAAATCAGCCTTGACCAAGTTCTATTAAACAATTCGAAGAATGAAGAACCTCATCATCTTTATTTAAAAAAAAACAATATTTAGAATCGAAGAATTCTACTGTAGTGAAATGGTTTGAGAAATAAATCAAACGGTTTAATTATGCTACATTGTTGATTTTGGCTATTTTTGGCTTTCAAAGAGTTAATGGCTATGTAATTTTGTGTAAGGTACTCTGTGATGTGAGAGAAATTCTTGTATCTAAAATAAAACATTGCAGGTACAAACAATTTTCCATAAATTGGATATCCACAGACAAACGTAAATAACCTAGTCTATTGGCAGTGGTTGTATATGGTATTATTAAAGGTCAGGGTTCACCAGTTTGCAGAAAACATTGAATTTTTATTATGTATTTTCCTCTGCAATGTTGATGACACCACATGAATTTTTATTAAGAGAAAGAGATGAGGGAATAAGTCAAAATGGCTGCTCCTGAGAATTTGTACATATATAAAATGCTGTAACTCCTGCCACTGACCAGAAAGGTGTCAGGAACAGTCGCACATGCACACTCAGTTTGTACTGCGGCTGCTGGTGCGTGCACAGATTCTCCCACCAAGGTGGTAGGAGCTCCCAGGCCAGTCTAAGACTGCAACTTTAACCACTAAATGATACTTTTCATTTGATTTATTGGAACAACTTGAACAAGTTGGAAAGGCTTTGTGCAGGGAGCTCCTGCACAGCCCAGCTAGCTCAGTTGGTAGATAATGGGACTCCTAATCCCAGGGCCATGGTTTTGAGCCCCGCATTGGGTGATGATTCTTGTTCTTAAATATTATATGCAAAGTAGTCAGAAGCACAGGTTGCTTAAATATTTCAGTTTTGGTTTTTGAGACTGGCTCTTGCCCAACCTAATTGGTTGCTGGGGGAAAGAAAATAACAATCATTATTTTATTCAAAATGGTTGCTCTCTCAGTAGTTGAAATTTTTTTCCATTAACTGATCTTGTTGTAAAGGAGACAGTTATAAGATGCCAGCTGGCAAAAAAAAAGGATAATTCAGCAACCAAAAGCAGCGCTGCACTTAAAAGCTCACTTTAAAAGATCACAGGCTCTGATTCTACATCTGCACATGAACAGCAAGTGCTCTCCCTCATGTTGAGGCACAAATAAACACTGCCTATATAAAATAATCTGAGTTTAATATGAAAATGATTGAATAAAACACTAGTGACAAATGCTAAAAGCGTGCATTTCAACCTGTGCTTCTCACTACCTTGCTTAAAATAATCAGCTTTTTTAAACCATTTTTTAAATAGTCAAGTTTTTCAGTTTAATTCAACAGAACCCTGGCCTGGATTAAGTTGGCAATTGTTAATGTGCGCCCTGGCCCCTGGTGAAAATGACATGTTAGCAATTTAATTAATGAATATAGCCATGGGTAACAATAGTCAATCATGATGATAGTTTGAATTTAGCCTAGTGGTTAGAATATTTCAATGATTATCAACTTGATTAAGGTAACTATCCTCCATAACTGTAGCTTAAATTGGGTTTTCTTTTAAAATCAGATCTTCTATATGAAGCCTCAGGCATCAGTATATTAGTTAAAAAAGATTAAAACCATCAATTTGGCTATGTGTCCTGCACCTGGTTGGCAGGTGTTGCACTTGTTTGTCCTCCTTCCTCATCCAGTATTGGATAAAAGCTATTGTGTACCGGCATGCAATCTGATAAAAAGGTAAATTACATCACTTGGGAAGTAGTGGGTGGGGATGAAAAGGGGATTTACAGAATACACCCTGGCTAATTCTCACATGGAGCTCTGGAATAAGAGATTCAGAACTTTATTGACTTTTCTTTGTGATTAGCTTGGGAAGGAAAAGAACCAGAGAAATTTCATGTTATTCAAGTCATAAGCTTGAACATAAAAAAAAACTTTTTATAATACAAAGGGCGGAATTGGCTCAGATTTGCACTAAGTGCTGTAGCGGGCGGGTAAAACTATGTTTTACCCGCTGGCCGCAATGGCGGCTTTTCATGCTGTACTGTTCCAAACCCGCCGCATTAATTGTGCATTCCTGGGAAACACGCCGTTTCCATGGCGGGAGGGCTCTCATTCGCCCACCATGCCATCACCTTGCCACTTCATCACGCCAGGCACCACATATAAAGTACAGCCAGGCTCAGTGCTTCCAGCCAGGACTACAGCAAAAAAGACATGGCCCCGAAAGGCAAGAAGACTGCAGCCCTCGAGCGCCTTTTGGATGCCATGGAGGCCTGCTGTGATATCCTCTATCCCCATTCTGGCCGCAGGAGGGGTAACTACATTACCACTCCGGCTTGGTAGGCGATGGCAGTGGTGATCAGTGCCAATGCTGCAAAGAAGAGTTTGGCCATCCAATGCAGGTAGAAGATGAATGATCTCATCCATGCAGCCAGGGTATGGCAACCATCTCATCACTCTAAACTCACACACTCAAGCCCAGCACGCATTCACTGGCATCTCACTCACTGACAGCTCAAGGGACATCACCACACATTCTCACACACATACCCTCCCATGTCCATCTGGCCTCATCTCCTCTGGAGACTGCCTCCTCAGCCCTCACCATCTTGAGGCTACTTGATCAACATGTGCCCCCACACAAACCCTGGGTTACCTAGTTCCCCAGTACAGTTCTCGTCCTGCAGCCTCTTCTCTTGCCTGAGGCCACTTCTCCCCCTTCACCAAGCAAGTCCTAGCCCTGCAGCCGTTGAAAAGCCACTCCCATAGGCTGATCTGATAGGTAAAGACCCACCGTGACCCCCCCTAAAAGTGATGTGGTGCTGTCTGTGAAGCCTGGCGCTGATGACTGCGCATGCTGACCGAAGCAAGGTAGGCAAACAAACCTTGAAGTCCCGAGCGAAGTGCAGCCCACCAAGTGCATACCTTATATATGGTGCTGTGAAACACGCCGGCATGTTTTCCCGCTGACGTGGGCGGACGATCCAGCGCGGAGGTATAGGGGGGGATGAGCCTGGCCTTATAATGCCACGCTGATGTATTACAATGAGGTTCCCTATAACTGATGGCAGGAAACGCGGCCCACCATTGGTGGGCAGAGTGGATGATCGCAAACTGGTTTCACGATGTTGTGAAACAGATTTTTGGCCTTCTCATCATATTGTCCGCTCATGCCACTGAACATGCCCGAAGCCGATGGGCATGGAAAATCCCGGCTTTTGATGTGAGTGATATCATCATGATCACGCGTATACAAATATTGTTTCAACTCATCCCATATTATTTTTAAAGATTGACAACACCACTTTAAAAAAAACTTATTTTTACTTATTGTTAATGGTAAAATAATTATATTATGTTATTTCAAAACTTAAGCTTAAATGTAAACCATGAAGATACTAATGGCCCATTGTGTCATATGATTTATATATGGCATCACGTATCAACCAGATAAGGTTCCTTAAAATGGCGGTGTGAGGATGCCTGATCAACATCTTCAGTGGTTTAAAGAGAACATTTTCTGCTGCCTCATCTAGGTGCATGGCCATCTAAATCAAAATTAACAATGTAAAAATTCTGAGCGTTCAGTCAGTCATCATATTTCCCACACACACAGATAATTAGAAGTAGCAATTACTATCTTGGAGTGGAATCAGAATAGAGAGATATGGATAATGTCCTTTCTGTCAAAGATAATAATTTTCCCTTCATTTCAAATGTGTCAACATCAGATATATTAAATTAGATATTCACTGGACCAGCTGAAATAAGTCATTGTCCTATCAATTGGCAAATCTTTGCTCTTCTCTTGCGCTTGGCTGTGTCTCATTCTTTTTAATGTGTTTTCCAAGAGATTTGTACAGCATCAGAGTCAATGTTATACTAGCAAAGTAATCTCAAGATCTTCATTGTTTGCTTTTTGTGCTTTCTGTTAATACAGTTCCCCATTCCAATTTATATATTTTTAAAATTACATTTTGACTAGGTTGCCTTTCTGGTTCGGAGTCTTCTGGTTTGGAAACTTGCACAGGGAGAGTGGACCTGCGTGAGAAGAGCAGCAGTGGCGGGAGATAAAAACCGATGGCCTTCAACCTGTTTCAACCTGTCAGAGCTGAAGTGTGATGTCAAAGGAAACGGGTCGGTGATTGGTGGCTATCTCTTTCATGTTTCTTTTGATTGGCCAAGTGATTTAAATTGGGAGACGTTATTACAGCTGAAGAGTACAGTTAAGAAATTCACTTTTAAAATATTTAACATCCAGATTAATTAATTAAATAGAATAGAGATGGCTGGGCAGGTGATGTGTTACAGCAGTAGTATGCGCGTGCTGGTAAACGTCGGTGTGATCCACGGTGACCACATCTGCAGCAAGTGTTGGCTCCTCGAGGAACCTCGGCTCAGAGTGATGAGCTGGAGTCCGAGCAGTGGACACTGCGACACATCAGGGAGGGGGTGTGTTACCTGGATACTGTGTTTCAGGAGACAGTCACACCCCTTAGATTAATTACGCCAAATTTGGATGTGGTCAAAGACAGGAGGGTGTGACTGCGAGTGAGGCAGGTATGGGGATCTAGAATTTAGCTTTGGAAGAGCCTCAGCCAGTGCCCTTGTCCAATAGGTACAAGGTTCTTGTTCCCAGTGTGGATGAGGGTACCGACTGCAGGGAGGATGAGTGACCTGAGCACAGCACCATGGTACAGAGCACCATTCAAGTGGGGGGAGAAAAGAGAAATGTAGTAGTAATAGGAGATAGCATAGTTAGGGGAATAGATACTGTTCTGCGCAGCAAAGACACAGAGTCCCCAAGGCTGTGTTGCCTTCCTGGTGCCAAGGTTAAGGACATCTCTTCTGGGCCAGAGAGGAATTTGGAGTGGGAGGGGAAGGATCCAGTTGTCTTGTTCCATTTAGGTACCAATGACATAGTTTGGACTAGGAAAGAAGCTCTGTTGAGGGATTGCGAACAGCTCGGGGCTAAATTAAAAAGCAGAACCACAAAGGTAATAATCTCCGGATTACTACCTGAGCCATGTACAAATTGGCGTAGGGTAAATAAGATTAAAGAGGTAAATGTGTTGCTCAAAGATTTGTGTGGGAGGGATGGGTTCAGATTCATGGGGCACTGGCACCAGAACTGGGGAAGGAGAGAGCTGTTCCATTGGGATAGGCTTCATTTGAACCATGCTGGGACCAGTGTCCTGGCAAATCATATAACTAGGGTTGTAGATAGGACTTTAAACTAATTAGTAGGGGGGGAGGGTTCAATTGGAGGGAAGTTTAAAAAATCAAAAAGAAACGAGAGAGCAGAGGTGCAGAGTAGTGAAGAGGCAAATGATAATCAAAGTGTGACAGGAAGGGGCAAAAAATATAGGCAGAAGAGTGCAGCAGAAATTAGAACCAGAATGAGTAATAATGATAATAAGTCAAAGCTTAAGGCTCTTTATCTGAATGCACGCAGCATTTGTAACAAGATAGATGAGTTGACGGCACAAATAGAAGTAAATGAATATGACTTGATAGTTATTACAGGGACGTGGTTGAAGGGTGACCAAGACTGGGAACTCATTATTCAAGGGTATTCGACGTTCCGGAAAAATAGGCAAAAAGGAAAAGGAGCTGGGGCAGCTTTTTCAATAAAGAAAGGCATCATGTGGTGGTGAGTAGTGATATAGGTGCAATAGATCGTGATGTGGAATCACAGGTGGAAATAAGGAATAGCAAGGGGAAGAAGTCACAGGTGGGAGCCGTCTATAGGCCCCTGAAGAGTTGCCTCACTGTAGGACAAAGTATAAATTGGGAAATAGTGGAGGCGTGTAAGAAGGGCACTACAATTGTCATGGGTGATTTTAATCTGCATATTAACTGGACATATCAGATTGGCAGGGGTAACATGGAAAACAAATTTGTAGAGTGCATCAGGGATTATTTCTTAGAGCAATGCATTGCAGAACCTGTCCGGTAACAGGCTATTTTAGATCTAGTAATGTGTAATGAAGTGGGATTAATATGAGAAATCGTAGTTAAGGATCCTCCAGGGGGTAGCAATCACAACATAGTAGAATTTCAAAGTTAGTTTGAGGGCGAACAATTCGGGTCTCAAACCAGTGTCAAATAAGGGAAATTACAGAGGTATGAAGAAAGAGTTGTCTAAAGAGGGCTGGGAAAATAGACTAAGGGGAAGGTCAGTGGTTGAGCACTGGCAGATGTTTAAGCAGACATTTCATAATGCTCAGCAAATATTTATCCAGGTTAAAAAGAAGACTTGGTGAGAATGCTGAACGTGGTGAACAAAGATGGTCATAGAGAGTATCCAATCAAAAACTAAGGCATACAAAGCAGCAAAAACTAGTGGTAGGCCAGAGGATTGGGAATCTTTTAGGAACCAACAGCCGATGACTAAAAAGCTAATAAAGAGGGAGAAAATTGATTATGAAAGTAAATTGGCAAGAAATATAAAAGCAAACAAAAGCTTCTACCGGTATGTAAAAAGAAAGAGAGTAGCTAAAGTGAACGTGGGACCCTTGGAGGATGTGACTGGAGAATTGATAATGGGGAACAGGGAAATGGCAGATAATTTAAATCAATATTTTGCATTGGTCTCCATGGCGGAGGACACTACAAACATCCCAAAGATATCAGATAAGCAAGGAACTAATGGGAGGAAAGATTGTGTAACAGTCTCTATCACAAGGGACAAAGTATTTGATAAACTAATGGGACTAAAGACAGACAAGTCGCCAGGACCTGATGGCCTGCATCCAAGGGTTTTAAAGGAAGTGGCTGCAGAGATAGTGGAGGCATTGGTCGAAATATTCCAGAACTCACTGCATTCCTTGAGGGTCCCAATGATTGGAAAAATGCTAATGCAATGTCCCTGTTCAAGAAGGTAGGGCGAGAATAAGCAGGAAACTATAGGCCAGTCAGCCTGACATCTATTTTTGGGAAAATGCTAGAGTCCATTATTAAGAAAGAAATAACAGGACATTTAGAAAAGCTTAATGCAATTGAACAGAGTCAACATGGTTCTGTGAGAGGGAAATCATGTTTGACAAATTTGCTAGAGTTCTTTGAGGATATAACAGCAGAGTTGATAAAGGGGAACTGGTAGATGTAATGTATTTGGATTTCCAGAAGGCTTTCAACAAGGTGTCACATAAAAGGTTATTGCACAAGATAAGAGCTCATGGTATTGGGGGTAATGTATTAGCATGGATTGAGGATTGGTTAACACACAGAGGACAGAGAGTCGGGATTAATGAGCCTTTTTCAGGTTGGAAAGACGTAACTAGTGGAGTGCCACAAGGATCAGTCCTATGGCCTCAATTATTTGCTATCTATATTAATGACTTGGAGGAGAGGGCAGAGTGTAATGTATCCAAATTTGCTGATGATACAAAAATAGGTGGGAGGGCATGTTGTGATGAGGACATAAGGAATCTGCAAGGGGATATAGAAGATTGAGTGAGTGGGCAAAAACTTGGCAGATGGAGTTTAATGTAGGAAAGTGTGAGATCATGCACTTTGGTAGGAAGAATCAAAAGGCAGACTATTTTTCAAATGGAGAGAGACTCCAAAAAATGTAGCACCGAGGGATCTGGGTGTTCTTGTGCATGAAACACAAAAAGTTGGCATGCAGGTGCAGCAAGTGATTAAGAAGGTAAATGGAATTTTGTCCTGTATTGTTAAGGGGTTGGAGTTTAAAAATAGGGAAGTCTTGTTACAACTGTACAGGGTGTTGGTGAGGTTGCACCTGGAATACTGTATATAGTTTTGGTCCCCGTATTTAAGAAAGGATATACTGGCATTGGAGGCAGTTCAAAAAAGATTCACTGGGCTGATTCCTGGGATGAAGGGGTTGACTTATCAAGAACGGCTAAACAAATTAGGTCTTTATTCATTAGAGTTTAGAAGAATGAGGAGTGATCTTATTGAAACGTACAAGATTCTGAGGGAGTTTGACAGGTTAGATGTTGAGAGGATGTTTCCACTAGTGGGGGAATCTCGAACTAGGGGACATAGTTACAGAATAAGGGGACACTCATTTAAAACTGAGATGCAAAGGAATTTCTTCTCTCAGACGGTAGTGAATGTCTGGAATTCTCTACCCCAGAGAGTTGTGCAGGCTAGACCATTGAGTATTTAAAGAGGAGTTGGACAGATTTTTGAAATATCAGGGAGTTGAGGGCTATGAGAAGCTGGCACAAAAGAGGAGTTGAGGTCTGGGGCAGATCAGCCATGATCTTATTGAATGGTGGGGCAGGCTTGAGGGGCCGAATGGCCTACTCCTGTTCCTATTTCTTATGTTCTTATGAACACAGAATTTAGCTATTTTTCGATTATTAATTTTCTCCACCTGAAATTTTCAAAAAGCATCCACATCATGTTTAAATTTATAGTTAAAATAAATCTTAACAGTTCCGGTATCTGACGTAATGTATATGCCGAGTTTTCTTCACAACATGAAAGTTAATCCTCCAAACAATGTTTAACTGAGATTCAGCATCAGGTTAGAGCAAGATTAAAAAAAAGGAAGGAGCAGTCATACAGATGTCATTTATTTACATAAATGTCCATTCCCCTCTGAATGGCCTATTGAAATTTATTGAAATGTACTACTGTACAGTATTCTCATGTTAGTCCATCTACATCAGACATCAATGCTGATTCTACCTATGCACTAACACTTTAGCTTTAACGTCTTGCTATACCTCGCGTGGGTATGCGAGTAGCACTGAGAGAATTAGAAAGAGCCAGCCTATCTTAATCCCAGCTCTATCCACACTGTGATTTTATCTTCATGGGCCCTGCATGTAGTCCTGGATTTCTCTTGCTATCCATACTATTGGTGTCACATAAGTTTGACCAAGAGGAAGTGGGTTATAGAAGAGTACAGATGCTAGCTTTATTTCCCTAGCATTTCTTTCCTGCTGTCATTCATGGGAAAAGACTGCTTCTATGCTTAACCTGTATACCTGAGAGAATTTCCACTTTTCCAGCTTAAGAGAGTCACCAAACTCATTTTGTTGTGTAATATGTTCTCTAGATGGTCCCCAATCCTGATATGGAGTAGGACTTCTCTAAATTTACTTTTTAACCTTCCACCACATGC
This sequence comes from Cetorhinus maximus, assembly GCF_964194155.1. NCBI lineage: Eukaryota > Metazoa > Chordata > Chondrichthyes > Lamniformes > Cetorhinidae > Cetorhinus > Cetorhinus maximus. The sequence goes on from NC_135894.1 coordinate 53,733,761, forward strand.
TATTGCTTTCTGAGGAAAAGGAAATATTAGTGATTTAGAGTTTCATCAGTATGCTTGTGTTCTTCCACTAAATTGTCCCATCTGGTGCCTTATAAATGAGCCTAGGTCTATGGGTATCTATCTTGTTTTACTGCCTAATAAAATACTTATCTATTCAGGGCATATGGAAGAAGCCATCTACAAGTATTTGGCTGAAACCTGTTTATTGAGGATGCTTCAGTGTTGAAACAGCATTCATTATATTGTACCACATATGGAAGTGGAAGAACTGTGTTTTTATCAGAGTAGAGAAGAAACTGCACTTTTATATTAGGCATATTCATTTTTTCTGGTGGCACTGTAATATTAAATACTGAAAAATAAGGCAGACTGTGTCATAATTTAGCTATCTTATTTGGTTCTGTGATACTTGACATGCTATTGGGGAAGATACTTGATTGACTGTCTCCTCTCTTGGACGGTCGATGGCTGATGTATGCCAATCACATTGATCATTTTACAGTTTCTATGAGCTAAACACAACTATGTAATGACTGTGATGAGAACATTAAGGCAAAGAGTAATATTCTAATAGTTGTTGGGAATTATCAAGCCTAATTAACTTATGGAAATCAAAAAGCTTTTATGCTATTAGGATTTTTTTATACTAATCAAAATGTCACATTTTCATGAAATCCAGGTTGTCCATTATCAGACCGTTATTGTTAATCATTGCTAATTATATACTACTATGCAAATCAATGTTGATTACAGCTAAATTAAAGGCTTCATTGTTACCTGACCTTGTCTACATTTTATGTAAATATGTTAAGTCTATCATATTTCTTAATATGACAAACATACAGCAAGATAAAGTTTCATACTGCTTTAGAATTATTCAAATTAAAATAAATGGAAAATAATTCATAACCAGATCACTTTATTGAACTGAAACCATGGGGTGGGAAGGGGGGCTTGATTAAAAGCTCTTATTATTTTTATATTGGCTGTAACATTAATTGGTATTTTAGGAGCATTGTTCAAATTAGCTGAGAATGATGAGGAACAGTGAATAGTTCTCCCTGAGATATTGTTCAATGCTTCTTTGACGGGTAGGGTGCAGGTCAACATGACAATATTTGGTACAGCAATGCGATTGTAACCTTAATCACCATTGATTGTCCTGTTTCCATCCTTTATTGTGATGAAAAGATGAAAATTTGGGTTGATTGGTGTATAGGTTCAGTTCTCATGAGAACCAGAGTCACGTTGACAGAGTTCATTTAACTACTGAGGACAACTTCGTAGAGTATATCCTGACAGTGTTGGTCTTTGATTTACACTTTCTAACCAATCTTTATGCTCTTCTGACAGTTCAATGAATTTATTCAGAGAATAGCTGAGTCAGTAAATTTCAAGGTTTGAACCCCAGTCTATAGTGAGTTACTTGACCATAGCTGTGAGTGATGGCAGAGGAGCTACAATTGGTCTTAGCATCCTGAGGTGTGAAAATCAGCTACCATTTCTATTACTGATTGCTAGTGTCTCCTGCTAGAAGTTCTGATATATTTACATAAGGTGAGGACAGGCTTGAACATGATTTTGTGAATACTGCTGCAGTTAAACACCCTGCTGACACTAAATGCTTCAACAACTAAGTGTTCCAACAACACTCAAAAAATTCAACACCATCCAGGAAAAAGCAGCCCACTTGATTGGCACCCCATCCACCACCTTAAACATTCACTCCTGCCTAATGCATAGTAGCAGCAGTGTGTACCATCTATAGATGCACTGCAGCAAATCACCAAGGCTCTTGTGATAGCACCTTCCAAATCTGCAACCTCTGCCACCTAGAAAGACAAGGGCAGTAGATGCATGGGAACACCAAAACCTGGAGATTTTACTCCAAGTCACACACCATCCTGACTTGGAAATATATTGCCGTTCCTTTACTGTTACTGAGCAAAATCCAAGAACTTCTTCCCTATCAGCACTGTGGGTGAACCTACACCACATCGACTGCAGCAGTTCAAGAAGGCAGCTGATGATCACCTTCTCCAAAGTAATTAGTGATGGGAAATATAAGCTGGTCCAGCGGGCCATGCTCACACCCAATGAACAAACAAAATAAATCCCGTGGGACTAATGGGCACTTGGATGAGGTGTCTAGAGACCTGTGATCCAGCAAGCAGTTAACACCTTCAGTGTAGGGAGAAAACTGATAATAAAACTGCATGAAAAATCTCTACTTGACTTGTTCTAGCAACTTGTTTGCAAAATGATGACCTGATAATCTGTTTCTTGGTGTTGACTGAGAGCTTACTTTTGGCCAAGGTACAAAGGGAACTCCCCTGATTTTCCTTGAAGTAGTGCCTTGGAATCTTTACATTCATGTGAGAGGCCTTAGTTCAACATCTCAATCAAAATCTGGCACCTCTGACAGTCTGGTACTCCCTCGATACTGCACTAGAGTGTCAGTCTAGTTTTTTAGCTTAAGTTCCTTGGGAGGGAAATGAATCCAAGACAAACTGACTCACAGCTGACATGTATATAATGTAACTACCATGCTGGTGCAATAGGACAGCAGATGGAAGTCACTGGCCAAGAAATCCGGCTCTGTAGCACGTGTTTTTTTGATTCCACATTTGCTGTTTTGCCTCCAAAATGCATCCAAGATAGAATTGCATGTTTCTGGTGCTAGCCCTACCAGGCACCATTTTGGTGAGGGCTTTAGCGCATGGGTAGGGAGCATCAGTTGGAAGCATGCAGAGCAAGCATGATGTCAACATCACGTACTGCTGATTTGATACCAGCGCTGTCATTTTGGAGCTCAATGCTACAGCCAGTGCTCTCTCTTAACATTGCACAGCTGAACGTGTTTAACAGCAGGAAGGACACCCTCTGCTCCAAGGCTATTTAAAGGGATCACCAACTAATTTCACATTAGTTGCTAATTGATTTCCACTGGCTGTTGCTGCGATTATATAAGTGCAGTTTTTCCAGAGTTGCTAAAATCTACCGGAAATGGTGAGACACATGCTGATGGAATTTGTCCTGACCTCAAAGCTTCTGCAGAAACCTTTTGCTCCCAGACTTGGTGCAAAAGTATGCATCCACCTGTTACGATCCCAGCTGATCTTACAACTGGACAAGTCAAATCCCAGAGCGAAGCCTGACTTGATAGATCCTAACTTTTTTTTAAAAACCGTGGAGCTAAGTTACTGAACAAATTCATTGGAGTTGGTTGATGAACTTTTAACAAAAAGAATAAAGCATTTATTAAACAAGAAAAATGAACTATATTGCACCAGACAGAAAGGTTGGAAAGATCTCAATACAAACACAAGAAATAGATTCAAATACTCACTATTCCTTCATTCCAGCAATATCTTTACAGACATATACAAATTCAGAAAGATAGAACAATTTATCATATCTATCTTATACTTTAATATTCAGAGTAAGTATGCTGTACACGTGAATTAACAGGTGACCTGTGGTCAGACACACCACACTCCAAAGTAAATGACAGATGCAACCAAAGCAGATTCCATGGATTTCTCAATAACCTGCCCAGATGCTTGTTATGTCCTGAACCAACCGATCTTACTGAAACTCTATCTATTTCATGAGGGTTTCCAATCTCCACATTTGAAGAGCTCACCTTGGAATTCTCTCCAAACGTTGCTCCACTTGGACAGCTTCAACAATGATCCACCTCCAGGGTTTCAATCTCGCTTTCTGAGATTCCTTTCCCCTGGATCCCTAAATACACTCAAGCTTCACCTTCTAAGCACATTTTCAGACCTTTGGCCATGCCAAGTAGAACACCACTGCTCCAAAGGGTGCCTTTGTCCTTACGGCCCACAGCATGGAGTCACCAAACTTTGGCTGCCCTCTCGGATCTTCAGGGCTTCTCTCAAGCCTGCTTCACTTCAAGTCTGTTCCCCGCAACTCTTGCTTTAATTTGGATCCTATTTCTCTGCTCCTTTCTCTCAACTTTACTTAACAGGATCTGTTTCTAATCTCTGCTGTTGTTCCTTACCTGGGACTGCCTTCTGGAATCTCTTTACAGTCCCACCCCCTGGTTAGGGACCTTCACCCTATCCCCCACTCCATGTCTGCTCCCGGGGACACCTTCTTTCTAATGGTGTTTTGGTTCCAGGTCACACACCTGCAGTTTCGTGTCGGTTCACTTCTTTGCTTCCTTTCTTCTGCGCATATGGGCAGGACCAGTTCTTGGCCCAAAGAATGTGACATTAATGAACTGCACATTTGCAACTATTTCCCAGCCGGCACATGCGCAGAAGTCCCGAGGCCCAAACTGTGACTTCAATTTAAACTTAATGCAAGTATTGGAGTTTTCTTACACCCCTTAGATTACAGCATGGGAGGGAGAATGGGCAGCGGCAAAAAAGAGCAGGGCATTCTGCTGGAAGAGGGAGGAGGAGGAGGCCATATTTGCCCACAGCATCTGGAAGCAATTCTCCTACCTTAACCTCAGTGAGAAACAGTGGGTCCGACATCTCTGCTTCACTTAGGAATTCCTTACTGAAATCTGCCACTTGCTGCTGCCACAACTGTAATTCCAGCAGGATGAGTATGGCATTGCCAATGGCTGCGAAAGTGGTGGTGGCAATGACATTTTATGTATTTGTCTCCTTCAGGCTGGAGCTGGGGATATTTGTCACATTTCTCAGTTTACTGTCCACTTTTGAATAAGGGAGGTCACTGAGTTGCTCTATTCCAAAATTGTCATTTCCCTTGCCCAGGCAGAGCATATGCTCAGCTTTGCAAACATTTCAGACTTCTCCTTAGTGCGGGGTACCATTGACTGTATGCACATTGCTTTGTGAATGCCTCATGTCAATCCTGAGATGTAGCACAAGTGAAAGGGATTCCACTCCTTCAATGTCCATCAGGTGTACAACCATACGCAGTGCATAATGCAGGTCATTGCCCAATGTTCTGGCAGCAGTCATGATGCCTTCATTCTGTAGCAGTCCATTCTACCATCTGCATTTGAGTCATCATGACAAATCAGAGGATGGTTCCTGGGCGACTAGGGCTTTCTTTTGATGACATGGCTTATGACTCTGGTGTGTAACCCACGCACAGATGGACATAATACATAATATAAAATCCATGCTGTCACACAAAATGTGATAGAGTAGACCTTTGAGGTTCTTAAACAATGCTTCTGCTACCATTCATGAGGGATCATTGAACAGCTGGTGGCTTAGTGGTATTGTTGCTGGACTGGTAATCCAGAGACCCAGGGTAATGCTCTTGGGAGCCGGGTTCAAATCCCACCATGACAGATGGTGGAATTCAAATTCAATAAAAAAATCTCAAATTAAAAGTCTAATGATGACCATGAATCCATTGTTGATTGTTGTAAAAACCCATCTGGTTCACTAATGGCCCACCTGGTCTAGTCTACATGTGACTCCAGATCCAGAAACATGTGGTTGATTCTTAAATACCTTCTGAAATGACCTAGCAAGCCACTTAGTTGTATCAAACCACTACAAAATCACAAAAAGGGCATGAAACTGGATGGACCACGTGGCCTCGACCTAGGTACCAGAAACAACAATGGCAATCTCAGCCCTGCAAATTCCTCCTTACTAATGTCTGGGGGTGAGTGCCAAAATTGGGAGAGTTGTCTCTTTGATTAGTCAAGCAACAGCCTGATATAGTCATCCTCATGGAATCATATCTTAGAGATAATGTCCCAGGCGTTACCGTCACTATCCCTGGGTATGCCCTGCTCTACAGAGGTGGTGGCACGGTGATATACAGTCGGGAGGGAGGGAATGGGAGTCCTCAACATCAACTCCAGAACCCATGAAGTCTCGTGGCATCAGATCAAACATGGGCAAGGAAACCTCCTGCTGATTACCACGTACACCCTGATGAATCAGTGCTCCTCCATGTCAAACATCACTGTGCACTGAGGGTGGCAAGGGTGCAGTACATACTCTGGGTGGGGGACTTCAATGTCCACCACAAAGAGTGGCTTGGTAGCACCACTACTGGCTGAGTCTTACAGGACATAGCTGGTAGACTGGGTCTTCGGCAGGTGGTGAGGGAAAACATACTTGACCTCATCCTCACCAACCTGCCTGCCTGCCGCAGATGCATTTGTCTATGCCAGTATTGGTAAGAGTGACCAGCACACAGTCGTTGTGGAGACAAATTGCTGCCTTCACACTGAAGATACACTCCATTATGTTGTGTGACACTACCACTGTGTTAAATGCGATAGATTGCGAACAGATCTAGCAGCTCAAGACTGGGCATCCATGAAGCGCTGTGGGCCATCAGCAGCAACAGAATCATACTCGAACACAATCTTAGAACATCATGGCCTGGCATATTGCCCACTTTACCATTGCCATCAAGCCAGGGGATCAACCCTGGTTCAATGAAGAGTGCAGGAGGGCATGCCAGGAGCAACACCAGGCAAACCTAAAAATGAGGTGTTAACCTGGTGAAGCTATAACACAGGACTATTTGTGTGTCAAACAGCGTAAGCAACAAGTGATAGACAGAACTAAGTGATCCCACAACCACCAGATCAGACCTAAGCTCTGCAGTTCTGCCACATCCAGTCATGAATGGTGGTGGACAATTAAGCAACTCGCTGGAGGAGGAGGCTCCACAAATATCCCCATCCTCAGTGATGGAGGTGCCTAGCACATCAATGCAAAACATAAGGCAATAATCTTTAGCCAGAACTGTTGAGTCGATGATCATCTAAGCCTCCTCTGGAGGTCCTCAGCACCACAGATTCCAGTCTTCAGCCAATTCAATTCACTCCATGTGATATCAAGAAACGACTGAAGCCACTGGATACTGTAAAGACTATGGGCCCTGACAATATTCCTGCAATAGTACTGAAGACTTGTGCTCCAGAACTTTCTGCACCCCTAGCCAAGCTGTACCAGTATAGCTACAATGCTGGCATCTACCCAGCTATGTGGAAAATTGCCCAGGTATGTCCTGTACAGAAAAGGCAGGACAAATCCAACCCAGCCAATTATTGCCCCATCAGTCTACTCTCCATCATCAGTAATGTAATGGAAGCGGTCATCAACAGTGTTATCAAATGGCACTTGCTTAGCAATAACCTGCTCACTGAAGCCCAGTTTGGGTTCCACCAGGGCCACTCAGCTCTTGACGTTATTGCAGCCTTGGTTCAAATATGGACAAAAGAGCTGAACTCCTGAGGTGAGGTGAGAGTGACTGCCCTTGACATCAAGGCCGCATTTGATCGAGTGTAGCATCCAGGAGCCCTAGCAAAAGTGCGGTCAATGGGAATCGGGGGAAAATTCTCCGCTGGTTAGAGTCATGCCTAGCACAAAGGAAGATGGTTGTGGTTGTTGGAGGCCAGTCATCTGACCTCCAGGACAACACTGCAGGAGTTCCTCAGGGTAGTGTCCTAGGCCCAACCATCTTCAGCTGCTTCATCAATGACTTTCCTTCCATGATAAGGTCAGAAGTGGGGATGTTCGTTGATGATTGCACAATGTTCATCATCATTTGCGACTCCTCAGGTACTGAAGCAGCCCATGTCCAAGTGCAGCAAGACCTGGACAATATCCAGGCTTGGGTTGACAAGTGACAAGTAACATTCGCACCACACAAGTGTCAGGCAATGACCATTTCCAACAAGAGAGAATCAAACCATCGCCACTTGATGTTCAATGGCATTACCATCACTGAATATCCCACTATCAATATCCTGGGGGTTACCATTGACCAGAAACTGAACTGGACTAGCCATATAAACACTGTAGCTATAAGAGCAGGTCAGTAGCTAGGAATAGTGCGACGAGTAACTCACCTCCTGACTTCCCAAAGCCTGGTCACTATCTCCAAGGCGCAAGTCAGGAGTGTGATGGAATACTCCCCACTTGCCTGGATGAGTGCAGCTCCAACAACACTCAAGAAGCTTGACACTGTCCAGGACAAAGCAGCCCGCTTGATTGGCACCACATCCACAAACATTCACTGCCTCCACCACCGATGCACAGTAGCAGCAGTGTGTACCATCTACAAGATGCACTGCATGACTTCACCTGTACCCCTTCGATAGCACCTTCCAAACCCACGACCACTACCAGCTAGGAGGACAAGGGCAGCAGATAGATGGGAACACCACCACCTGGAAGTTCCTCTCCAAGCCACTCACCATCCTGACTTGGAAATATATCGCTGTTCCTTCACTGTTGCTGGGTCAAAATGTGGGAACTCCCTTCCTAACAGCACTGTGGGTGTCCCTACACCACATGGACTGCAGCAGTTCAAGAAGGCAGCTCACCACCACCTTCTCAAGGGCAACTAGGAATAGACAATAAATGCTGGCCCAGCCAGCGAAGCCCACATTCTGCGAAAGAATGAAAAAAGCTCTCTGTACTGTTGTGCCATAATTTAGTCTTATTCTTGCTCAGTCTCCTCTGCACCAGCTCCAGAACCTGCTCACACAAAATTGGGGCGTGCTGTCACTCAGCAGTGCATTTAATGCTGGAGCTATCATGCACGTCTTGCTGCTGCATTGGAAGCAGGTTAATTATGCTTCATGAAAGCATAGCCCATTTTCAGCCCCTGTCCATTTTATGTCCACTGGGTCTAAGAATGTGGAGGTTTGTGAGACTGTAATGCCAAGAATGATGATATGATCTTTGAATTATGGCTACTTGGCAACAGCAAGCCTATATAACACAAATAGTAATCATAAAATATTGACAAGTGCAACTTGAAAGAAGTAAGACATATTAATATAAAAAATAAATCTCCACTACTTATTCTATTTTTCAAAACAGAAGAAACATTTGCAGGTGAAAAAAGACCTTTATTGCACCTAATTACATCTTTCAGAAACATCTCCAAGTACTTCACTTAATGTGAATTGCTTTGAAGTGCAGTCACCTATTACATATGCAAATATAACCACCCTTTTATAGAGAGCAAAATCCCAGAAAAAAACAAGAAGATTGGCTGGATAACCTGTTATGGATAACCTGTTGAGGGCGGAACTTCGATCAGGAAACTGATGTAATTCATTACCTTTAATATCTGGAGCTGGATTTTCCACTTTGAGGCCAAATTGTGAGTCGGGGGATGTCGTGATTCTGCCTCTTTCCAGGCAGTGCGCCCATGTTATTTTCATGGCAGGTTGGTGGGGATGGACTGGAGTCAGGGCTACTGCCTCCCAAAGCAGGTGCAATTTGGGAATGGAGGCAGGTGGATGCCAAAGTGGGCAGGATAGTAGGCTCGCTTCCATTCTCCTGGACAATGGCCTGGTTCTGAAGATGAGTGTTAGGCATCCTAGTCCTCATTCCTCCACCCACCTTCATCCCCTCACCCCCCCCCCCCCCCCCCCCACACCCCCTCATACCAGTCCTACTCCCTCACCCCTGCCCCCTCCATACCTCCCTGCCTCCTCCTTATACCCTGCTCCCATATCCCTCCATACTCCCCTTATCTCCCATGGCCTCATATCTCCCTTTGGCCACTCACCCAGTATCGACTATGGACAGAACTCATGAGCCCTATAATAACACTGTGAAGTCTTTGAGATCCTCATAAAACTGTCAAAATAAACAAACATCTACTCAAAAATCACTTCAAAAAGCTAATCCTTTTAGGAGCTCAGAAAACTATCAATCTAAACAATGCTCACCTTCCCATTGACAGCTACATCAACCACCCCGTTAAGCTGAAAGAGCTCAGTCAAGCATTCATAATGAGATTCCATTGCACAACGTTGTCAACAAAACTTCCAAAGATAAATACATTAAAGCCTTTGAAGTAGTGGAATAGATGGCCATCTGTTCCACTACTTCAAATGTTAAACAGATGGCCAACCTGTCAATCAAGGAACCCAGTCACCTGTTCCACTGCTTCAAAGGCTGAACAGATGGCTGACCTGTTAATCAATGAAAAGATCAATGCACAGTGTGTAACTAATTCACAGTAAAATCTGAACCTCAACACTTGTCAATGCAGAAGAGCATTTTATCCACGGGATAAATTAGTCTAATGCATCTGAAGGCTCTTCCATTTTCTGGTCAATTTACTGGTCACTTAACTTTCCCTTTTATAAGCAAAGCTCTATCATCAATCACTGTATTAAGAATATTCTCAATTTATCACATAACATTACATTATGACATCTGAAGTTAGCAATACCTTTTAAACTTACCTGTCAAAAGGTCCCTGACTCCAGAACAGGCTTCCCCGGTGGTTCATATCATCTTTGAGGTAACGTGAACCATGTCTCCATCAGAAGCTGGCCCGACTCCATGAAAATCGAGGAGATGGGTCTGCAATCAATGGCAATGGAGCTGTTGGTGTCGGGATTAATGAATATGGATTCTCGATCTGCACCCTTATGCTATGCCCTGAAAAAACCATGCAACGGGAATAGAGATGGGAATTGCAGGATTGGGTGTCACCAACCTCTTTATCCCCATCTGATGTGGGTTTGTCTTGCATTGGGATGGCAAAATCCAACGCCTGGGCTGTGAGGTCTTTCAAGAGCACGTGGGTTTCAACTAGCATCTCATCTGAAGGAACAAAAGATGGTTGCTGAGGAGTTGTAGCAAATAATGCTGTATTAGGCTCCAGAATTTGAATTCTGCTTCGACAGAGTAACAGACTTGTGATCTTATTGTCAAGTTGTGGCTAAATAACTTAGAATATTTTTTGGTGATGGAGGGATAAGCAAAGCTTCACCAAATGATAGGTCAAAGGCTTCTTTCAAAGAATGAGGTGCAGAACTAAACTCAGTATCCCTCATGCTGACCAATATGATGCGGGTTTAGTCATTACTAAGAAGAAGCCTGAACTCATGTGGCCCGAATACTGCCAAGTTTCTGTCAGCTCTGTTGTTTACCTGGTGACCAGCAGTTCTCTAAGATTGTCTTGAGATTTATTCTTTGAGTTTTCCCTTCACTCTATAATAGAAAGCACTTGAGCATATCTGCCTATAACAAAGCTGAGATCTGAAAACTCATCATGTGGGAATGTGGAGGCACAACCTTCTACTCTGTGGCATAGCACAAGCTGGCGCTATTGCTTACAATATGACACTGGAATATAACTTCACAATGTCACTGTGTTACAGAACAACTGTTTAAAAATAAATTCATTGATTGGTACTTTTTATGTACACATATTGTCTCCCCAGTGTCTTTTCTCATATAATTATGGC